>NC_059328.1:164331044-164506044 GCF_018350155.1 Leopardus geoffroyi
AGCAAGAAACACAAGAGTATAAAGAAGATGTGGTTTATATATACAATGGAATACTACTTGGCAATGAGAAAGAATGAAATCTGGCCATTTGTAGCAACGTGGATGGAACCGGAGAGTATTACGCGAAGTGAAATAAGTCAGGCAGAGCAAGACAGATACCATATGTTTTCACTCCTATGTGGATCTTGAGAAACTTAACAGAAGACCATGGGGAAGGGGAAGGGGAAATAAATAGTTACAAACAGAGAAGGAGAGAGGCAAACCATAAGAGACTCTTAAATACAGAGAACAAACTGAAGGTTGATGGGAGGTGGGGGAGAGGGGAAAGTGGGTGATGGGCATCGAGGAGGGCACCTGTTGGGATGAGCACTGGGTGTTGTATGGAAACCAATCTGACAATAAATTATTTTTTTTATTTTATTTTTTTACGTTTATTTATTTTTGAGACAGAGACAGAGCATGAACGGGGGAGGGTCAGAGAGAGAGGGAGACACAGAATCTGAAACAGGCTGCAGGCTCTGAGCACAGAGCCCGATGCGGGGCTCGAACTCACGGACTGCGAGATCATGACCTGGGCCGAAGTCGGATGCCCAACCGACTGAGCCACCCAGGCGCCCCAATAAATTATATTTTTAAAAAAGAAGAAAAAAACGAAAAACCAAGTGAACCATCCCCACCCCCCACCCCCCCGCCCACAAAAAAAAAAAAAAAAAAAAGAAAGAAAGAAACACGAGAGGGACCAAGAAGTCACCCAGGGCAGGTCTTTGTCATCTGGCTGATGAATAACAGAAGGCAGAGTGAGCAGTGGCATGGAGAACAGAAGAGCCCTCCTGATATTGGCCAACAGGGAGGTATGGTGCCCCTTCTGTGCAGAGGACAGATATAGTAAGAACGTGTTATCCCATTCTGTTATTTAAGGAAAATGAGAACGTGTGTACGTACCCATATGCTTCCTGTACTCCATCATTCCCATGCTTTGCCATCCACAATTCCTAAGGCAGGCATGAGCCATTTCATCCCAACTGGGCAACCAGCTTCATTGAATGCATGCATTATTCACTGTACGAAGTTATCCTACCCGTTGTGAACAGATTCGGAAGTTAGCAAACTGTGCCCCTGTGCCTCTGCATACAATGTCCTGAAACTACCTCAGATCTAGCCTACTTCGGGAAAACCCACCAGAGGTCCAGGAAGAAGAGTCCAAATTCCCGGGAATCCAAATGAAATTCTGATTAGTTCACAAGACTTCCGGAGCCTGAAATGAAGCTCAAGCTGAGTAATCATATCATACTCCATCCTGCAAATGTCATTTTAAAAAGAAAGACACATATTCATCTATGACAAAGATGCAGTTGCGAGTATCAGTCAGAATATTACCCAAGATCCGCTTCTTGAGATGTCTTTCAGGTCTTAGCACAAGAAATAGTTGTGGCTTGGGGCGCCTGGGTGGCGCAGTCGGTTAAGCGTCCGACTTCGGCCAGGTCACGATCTCACGGTCCGTGAGTTCGAGCCCCGCGTCGGGCTCTGGGCTGATGGCTCAGAGCCTGGAGCCTGTTTCCGATTCTGTGTTACCCTCTCTCGCTGCCCCTCCCCCGTTCATGCTCTGTCTCTCTCTGTCCCAAAAATAAATAAAAACATTGAAAAAAAAAAAAAAACAAAAACAAAAACAAAAAAAAAACAGTTTATAAGAAATAGTTGTGGCGGGGGGAGTCGATTTTGCTTTTACTTATAGATATCATGACTTACATAGCTTATCAGACTTTTCGTCTTCTTACTGGCAGCACAAAAGCTCAGAGTCAAATTGGAAATACTAAATTCTGCCTCTAGCAAACATTTAGACATTTGAAATAAGCACTTTGGAATTAGCTTCAACCCTGGCTCCATTTTATTTCTCTATTATTTCTCTTTCTCACTGACTTTTTAGAAGTTACTCCTAATGTATGTGATCTTGATATATTTATGTACCAAATAAACTACCTTAAATCTTCTACGGAACAAGGTGGCAGAAAAGAGAAAGAGAGAGAGAAGCGGGAGTGCAATAAAAAACGAACAGTATGGATAGAGAAGGTGACATTTGTGTCCTGGAGGGTTCTAGAAACAAGACGGTTTTCACGACTACAGTGGCTTTAGCCAGAAAAACTAGAGCCAGGCTAATGGCCCAGTGCTCCTCAGGTCAAGTGCCAGCCTCCTCTTCTGTTCCTAGTGGCTCAGCAGTTTCTAGTTCTTGATTTCCCAGATGATGGTATTCGTTGTGGGACCTGTTCTCATAGGCAAAACTGTCAGTTGAAACAGGCAAACCACGTGGCCAGAAGTAACAAAAGCTAACCTTGGTGGAGGAAAAGGCGGGGGGTGATACTAAGAATTATACATGAAAACTGGAGAAGACTCTAAAATTAAAAAAAAAAAAAGTCATCATCAAAATGAACAATATTTATAGATGCATCATTGCTGATAACAATCTCAAGAACACTGAGGCTATATACTGTAAAAATATCAGAGGGATTGTAGTTTTTTTGGAAGTCCTCTTCTTCTTTGGGTTCCTCGATATGTGATATCGTTATGGACAGGAGATAGACTTCACCAAAACCATCTGTGAGTTTAGCCAGTCTAGTCACCCATCAGTCAATATACATTTATTGAGCATTTACATGTGCAGATGTGTTAGAACTAAGGATATCAGGTGGACAGATAAATGAGATGTGATCCTGACCCTCAGCGTCCCTACATTTTAGACACATCAGTAACAATAACACTATGTCCCTAACAGTATGAACCAAGTACAATAAAAGCACAACAGAGGAATGGATTGGTTCCAGTTGAGGCTTAGGGGAAAGGAGAATCAGAAAAAGTTTCATAGAGAAACTGAGATTTGAATTGGACCTTAGAAACAGGGAGTCTTCTAGCAACAAACCAAACAGGAGGAGATCAGGGAGAGGGATCAGCTAGGATAGAGGCTGAGAAGAATGAAAGATCTAGCAGGTTCAAGGGACAGCCTGGTGTGTGACATGACTGAAGGTAGGGAAGCGCATGGCAAGGAGCCCCTGGAGAATTTAAGCATAAGGAAGTAACATAAAGATAAATGATAGCGAAACAGGGAATGAACAGTTAGAAGTAAAAAGTTATGGGATCAGGTGTCATTTACGACCATCTCAGCTCTGGAAATGCCAAATTTGGAGTTCCCAGCGTGTGGGCACGCTCTATAGTTACAACAGTGGGGATGAATGAGTCCACCAGTAAAAAAAAGTATAAGGTAGCAAGAAGAGACCCAAAAATAATGTCAACCATTAATGAATGACAGAGTAGGTGGAGAAAGGCCAGACACTGAAGGAGACTGAGAAAGGAGGCCAGAACTAGCAATGATCTTGAACGAGGAAAGGGAAGTTGCAGATAGATCGTGGCGAAGGAGTTGTCGACCGTGCCTAACAAAGAAAAAAGCCACTGAGCGAGACATTAGCTGGACCCTGGTGACTTTTGCAAGGTAGCTGCAATAAACACTGGAGAGAGAAGCGAGACTCTGGGGTTAAAGTGGAGGCAGCAGGAATAGACTTTTCTTTTTCAGATACTTGTTTGGAAAGAGGAGGGAACAGACTAAGCGTGAGAGAGGCAGGATACAGGAAAGATTCCTTGGGGATGCCAAAAGCTTGGGCATCTGGGCTGATAGGAAAGTGCCAGTGAAGAGGAGATGGTAGAGAGGAGGAGAAATTGGGGAGGGAATTAGGAAGAGAAAAACAGTTGATACCAGTCTTAGAGATGGAAGCTGGGAGGTGTAATCAGATGAAAGGATCAGCTTTGGAAATCCATCAAATCACTGGGGGAAAAGACCAGTCTAGCAAATTATTTGACAGGGTGCTCCTACATTCTTAAAATAGTCCAGTCTGTTCTGTTGGGCTTTTGAGGACAGAGCCATGGGGACCTATGTAGAGCCAGCCAATAGAAATAGTGATTTTTTTTTAAGTAATAGAGTTTTTTTAAGTAAATCACCCAGAAGATCTCCCCCCCCCCAACCACCACCACCTTTTTTTTTTTTTAATTTAATCGTGTTGATATAGCCATTGAAGTAAAGTATATTGGGGTTTTTTTTAATACTGATGAATACTTAGATAAAATATCCCATGAAGGAATACTTGCTATTTGTGGATTGGGAAGAGAAAGGCTTGCCAACAGTGAAAAAGAAAGGACATTGTGGCTCACAGTCAAGTGCCCCCAGATCTCATGCCTTTGGATCGTCACCGACACAGGTGTCATGTCCTCTGTCTGTATAGACAAGGGTCTCCAGCTGAAACTACAACGAAACCCAAGTTTTTCCTTCTCTGTCAAATATGGCACCTCCTCTTGGAAAACAAGATGGCCACCTGAACTGTAAAAAGTGCAGAGAAACAAGCACTTTTATGCAACTTGAGGTTGGGAATACTGTAATTTCTCACAATTAAGGGCGCCTCGGACATTAGTTACCCTCGGTTGTAATTCACATTTTTTAAATTGGCAGCGGGTCTTTCTCCATAGACTGCTCACTACTTTTTAATCTGATCCCTGAAACCTTCTAGGAAATAACATAAATCCCACCTGTCTCTTCTTCCCTTTTTGCACATTTTCTTTTGGCTTCTCAAGATTATTTGGCTTCTCTATGCTTAACAATTTGAATTAAATTAAAATCTAATAGAGCCAGGAATCCGAATTTCCAATTTATCTTATAATAGAAAGAATCTTTTAATAGTGCCATCTTTTTACCAAGTAGATGATAATAGTTTTAAAGTTAAATATATAAATTTAGGAACGGAATGGGCCCTTTGCTGGCTGTAGGGGCACAGAACTACGTTTATAAACACATTAAGCTAAATTTTTTTAAACCAGGATTGGTTACATATGCCCTATCTATAAGCAAAGAGGTACATTCGTTTGACTACATAGTTTCTTTATACAGCTATAAAAACAAAAACTTCTATGTCCCATTTACTTTTAGGTAAGCCAGTACGTACACCCATGACAGTGTTATGTGACCGGGAAGGAAAGTGTGCCGAAGGATTGCAGAAACTTGGCTGGCTGTTCAGAGAATGCCTGCCAAAAACTACAGCATTTGAACCGGGCTTTGAAGGGTGAGTAGGGTCTCAGTAAGACAAGGATTGAAGGAAGAAATGCCAGGTGGAATGGCAGAGGCTACAAAAACAGGAGAAAATTGAAAAGTGCATCCTTCTAGGGGCACCTGGGTGGCTCAGTCGGTTAAGCATCCAACTTCAGCTCAGGTCATGATCTCACAGTTTGTGAGTTCGAGCCCCACGTGGGGCTCTGTGCTGACAGCTCAGAGCCTGGAGTCTGCTTCGGATTCTGTGTCTCCCTCTCCCTCTGCCCCTCCCCCACTTGCATTCAGTCTCTCTCTCTCTCTCAAAAATAAACATTACAAAAATTTTTTTAATTTAAGAAACATGCATGCTTTTAGTCATACCACCAAAAATTGATCTCCACCTATCTACTACAGTCTAAAAATAGAGAAACAAACCAGACATGGTCCATACTCTCCAAGTTCCCACAGGACACAGGGAGAGCAGCATCAGCAGCTCAACAGTAGCGTGTCAGTGTTTTCTGCCTGTAGGATGCTTTGAGCACCGGAGGAGCAAAGCTGGATCTGTGGCATTGTTGGAGCTTTGCACGCCGAGAGGGTAGGAAGGAGGAGCTTCTGCAAAGACACATAGATATTTTTCCGGTAGAGTTTCTTTTTCTTATTATGTCACTGTGAGAATAATAATACTAGTAATAATAGCTGACATTTATTTAAGCTCTTAACTACTTGTCAGGTACATGTATCGGAACCTCACCGAATCCTCAGACATCCCTCTGAAGCGGGTACCATCTCCATTTAGCAGATGAGGAAGTGGAGATACAGGGGGTTAAGGAACTTGCCAGAAGTCACGCAGCCAGCAGGGTGGATTTCAGCTCAGGGAGTCTGGCTCCAGAGCCCACGTCCTTAACTGTAGTGTCATCTCAGGTAATCTCTGTGGTAAGGTCAAGGAAATGTGGGAGATTTGTTCTTACCAATTCTGTAGTTTGAAGGGCAGTTATAGTTCTCGAGCCCTAAAAATCACCTGGAAGGCAGTCACTCTTAAATATATATTGAGCATTCAGACCATTCTGCTTGACCCTCTATCACTTCTGTTCCTGGCGTACTTATATTTCTGGTTAGAAATGGTGGTGGATGGCTGTTCTGTTTTCTGCCCCAAAGCTCCCTTCTCTTGAGAACTTCTCCCCACCCCAGCCCCGTTCTCTCCAGCCCTGTGATCCCTGTGGGGGCTGCATGACCTCCTTGGCCATGCCAGTTGGGTCTAGAGGTATGCCTGTCTGGGCTTGACTGAGCTAGAACTTGGAAATGACAACTGGCAAATCTAGTGGCAGTAGCTGTGACATGCAAGGCTTGGTGTCACTGGCCGTGTGTTCTCCGCCACATAGAGAATGTTGCTCTACAGTGGTCGGGGGCAAAACAAACAAGCAGAGCAAACCATGGTTGAAAATTGGATAGAGCAGCAGTTCTCAGGGCATTTGAATGTCTAGATCCCATTGTCCCTAAGGTCTAGCCACATGCCTCCTCTGCCTAAATTTAGGTCATATAAGATAAACCTGTACACTTCTAAAATAGTCCCCTCTTTCTTAAACTAGTTGGATTTCCACAACTTGCAGCCAACAAAATTCTAACACAAGCATAAAGAATTAACACACATAAAAATGCCCCCCAAAAAAACTTTTTATAAAACAACCTGAGAACAAGGGCTGCTCTATCACTATTTTAGATGGCACATAAATAATTACGCAGGCATAAAAAAAGGATGAGGTCTTGCTATTTGTGACAACATGGATGGATGTAGAGGGTATTATGCTAAATGAAATAAGTCAGACTGACAAAGACCAATACCATATTATTTCATTCGTATGTGAAGTCTAAAACACAACAAATGAACAGATAAACAAAAAGTAGAATCAGACCCTTAAATGCAGAGACTGCATCGGTGGTTGCCAGAGGGAAGGGAAGGGGTGGGCAAATGCTTGAAGGGGAATGGGAGATACAGTCTTCCAGTTATGGAATGTATAAGCCATGGGGATAGAAGGCACAGCACGGGGAATAGAATCAATGACATTGTAGTCGCACTCTATGGTGACAGGTGGTAACTACACCTGTGGTAAGTATAATGTAACATAGAGAGATGGCGAACCACTATTGTTGCACATCTGAAACTAAGGTAACATTGTCAACTCTACTCACATATTTTAGAATGTGTTTTCTAATTATTTTATACTTTTTTGTGTTTTCTAAATAAACAAATGTGTGTACGTATGTATATGCATACACACACACACACACACACACACACACACATATATATATATATGTTTTTTTGATAGCCCATAAATATACATAGGGAGAGGTCAGGGAACCCTCTCCTGAAGGTAGTGATCAGCAACCAACAGTTGAATGAATGTTGTCAAGAGGCTCAGCTTCCTCCACAGTTCTTGAGCCCATCCCTCTTCTCTGATCACCAAAATTTTAGGGCTGAGCGATCCCATGTGCTTTAAAACATGGCGGCTCCCAACAGTTTCCTGAGTTCTTAAGGAAGCTGAAAGAGATGTATTTCTGAGTCAAAATGGTAAACAAGATGTGACTCCACAGTAAAGCATTAATTTTTAAATAAATATGCCAGGTATGTGCTTTTCCTCCAAGGCCATTAGCCTAGGAGTGTGAGGCTGCCATTTCTCGAGCAGCATTGGAACTCCATTCTGGCGGTTACTTACTGAATACTCTTAGTGGTACCAATCTTTATCATTGGAAACAAGTCGAGACTTGTGGAGTGAGCCAAAGTGTTGGGAGCCAAGGTTGTTGATTAAAGCGAGTAATCAAGCTTAGAAAATCACTTGGCATCAGAAATAACATTTGACTATAAATATGGAGACGGATTTTTATTTCATTATTTACAAACTGCCTCTGACAGGTGATTTTGCTCAGTTATGTACTGTTACCATTTTAGAATATAGTTTAGCTGCAGAGTAAAATTTAAAAATCTTACTTATATGATTTACTTAATCAGATTCATAAATGAGGAGAAGGAAAACTCTTCTCCTGAAGTCCAAAGTCTTCCAACAAGTGCACGAGAAGCGCTGTCAAAAGTGTTTGGATGTATTATGTCAACTTGTAAAAAAGAGAGAGAGAGAGAGTACTTTGGGTTTTACAGACTCTTACATTCCAAGTTCAACAATACTGAATTATCTGGACTATCATCTAACCCAAGCGGAACGTGTATTACCTTAAGGGATGAGAAATGACCATATCCAGAAAAGCTTACTTTAAATGTGATCATTTTCCTTTGAAAAAAAAAAAAAAAAACAGCAGCTCAAATATTAACAATGTTTTTCATTCTTTGCCTTTTAGAAAGTTCTCTTCCTCTATGAGGTATCCTTCCACTCACCCTGTGAAGCCAGTCGACTGAGGACTCTCTTAGGATCCAGGAAACAAAGACGTTGAAGGATTCTCTTTACGTTTTCAGAAACGTTACCACGATAGCACTTCCCAAATCTTCTCTTTTACATATTTTCTGTGAAGTTATGGAACATAGGGCTCTAAAGGGTTATAAAGCAATCTTTCACATTTCCCAGAAAATAAATACAACTGATTTGGAAACTCTTACATCAGTGAGATTGTGCACATATTATTTGTCCCAGTTATTTCTTAAATAAATAAATAAAACCCCAGAAACCTTTACTTGCACTGTTTCACTGTTTCACTGTTTCATATTCTGAGCAAACAGAGAGGCTATTTTCCCCCAAGGGTTCAGGAGGGCATACGATTTCATTTCTTCAGAAAATTGTTTCTCAAGATTTCAATCTTCTTAGCCGGAGATGACAAAACATAATATCAGAAACACTTATGCTTTTTATCTACCGTATTTTCAAAGCATAAATAAAGGCTCGGTGTACATTTAAGACAGGTAGATTCAAACTTGGGGATAAATCACGTATGTGTTGCACAAACGGTCTTACAATGTGAGAATATTTTCATTGTAAGATGTTTAAGAGAAGAGCAAAAGACAAACTACGTCTTTTAAAAGTATTTGTGCATCGCCACTCTTATTTTACTCAGGTAGCGTTCGGTTTTCTAAATCTTGGGGTTAATGAGACAAGCAATAAAAAATTAAATTGGATTTTTAGAAATAGGGATTCAACTGGGCAACATTCGGCTAACGTTCTTCTTCTTTTTTTTTTTTTTTTTTCCTATTTCTATGCAGAGTGGTGAGCACTATTTTGGTTTTCAACCTCATTACACTTCTATTCATAAAGCGTCGTATAAAAACTTTAAACCTCAAATGTTTTAAGAATAAAACAAATCATGCATCTATGAAAAGATGAGCATAATGGCCCTTTTGTAGCATGTCTCGTGCAGTTCACAACTGGTCTTACACAGCATTAGCTGAGCAATTCCCATTAGCATTAATATGCTCTTAAGTTTCTACTGTCCTATCATTTAAGCAATAATTTGAGGATCAATTCAATTTCATGGGAATTTCACTATTCCAGGCCAGCTTTATGGCCTTGTGACGTGGAGAAATTTAGCTGTTGAGACACTTCAGGTTTCAAGGTCTTTTGTGGAGGAATTTGAACACACACACACACACACACACACACATGCACGTACACACCCATATACTCGTCGTTAAAATAATTCCATGGATGAAACCTGCTACAAAATAAGGTTGCTTCTGAGGCATAAATGCCCATCGGCCTCCAACTTTCCTCCTCTTGGCTCCCAGCTTCTTTGCAGATATCGTAGCAAATAGGTCACCCAGCAAGATATCGGGATTAGTCCCTTAAGAGATTTAAGAGGCACTTAGAGAATATTTGAGTCCCTATTCCAGTCTGGTTGCTGTTTGGGTTGAGATACAGCCCCTAGAAGTTCTCTGGTGAGACATCAATTTCTGATCTGGGAGAGTTAACAGAAACTCATTAGCAGAGTTCCCTATGTGTATAGTACATGTTTAATACATGTTTATTGGACTGAAATAGCACCCTTAAGATCAAGTCCATGTGATGTGTCCAACTGACGATAAGCAGAAGCATCAGAGAACAGAATAAGAGTCCTAAGTGGTGGGTGGGGGGCAGAGTAGAGAGAAGAAAATAAATATCCCATCTGAAAACTCAGTATTCTTACGTAACTAAAAAAGGTTTAGAAAGGGACTTTATCGTGTGTTGAGTAAGCCATATGCTTGACACCAAAAATTGTTTCTAGTGGTTTCAAGAAAGTTCAGAGAAGTTACCATCATAAGTTAGGACAGCATTTTATATATCCTCACTCACTGAAGGTAGGAGAGACTTGAGGAATGAGAACATTGCGGTAAGATTGATAGGTTGGGAGACTTCTGGACTTTGACACTAACGAGCCTGCAAAAATTTCAGCGAGTTTCCTAGCTAATCTTGGAACCTCTTACTGACTCTTTATAGATAACCCTGCTCCAACCTGAGTTTAGCTTCCTAATACAAACCCTGAAGATGATCAGTTATAATAGCCATATAACGTGCGTTAAGAAAATGCAATACAGGCTCTTCTGCTGTAAGAGATATATGTGTTCCAAAAAATACTTGCATTGTGCAAAATCACAGGACTCACGGGAGAAAGAGAGTTCAAAGCAGACCACGCGAAACTTCAGCAACGTTGTAACAAAAACACCAACGAAAAGAAGAATAAGCCTAATAAAAATATTCTCAGTTAAAAAAAAGTCAAGTAAACTTTGTAACTTGAAAATACTATGGTAAACACAGGAATTTTTACCTTTAAAAAAATGTACATTTTAGCACAATTTAAAAAACAACAACAGGGGCACCTGGGTGGCGCAGTCGGTTGAGCGTCCGACTTCAGCCAGGTCACGATCTCGCGGTCCGTGAGTTCGAGCCCCGCGTCAGGCTCTGGGCTGATGGCTCAGAGCCTGGAGCCTGTTTCCGATTCTGTGTCTCCCTCTCTCTCTGCCCCTCCCCCGTTCATGCTCTGTCTCTCTCTGTCCCAAAAATAAATAAACGTTGAAAAAAAAAATTAAAAAAAAAAACAAAAAAAAAAAACAGAGAGACAGAAGGTAGCTTACATAAGAAGACACAAAATGAAGGATTGGGGCTGCTGATTAGTGGAGACAAGAGCAAAATACCAAAAGATCAGAAAGAACCACACACGAAGCATCTCCAAGACAAGACACATAGCTGACTGTTCACAGGATGGTCTTTTTCTTTAGTTTGGCTGTAGGTTCTATATTCTGTGTTCTTCCACAGCTTGCTGTATTCAGCTGCTGTCGGATGATGCAAAACATTAACGATCTGAGAAAAATCAGGTCTGACCAACATGACTTCTGAGTTATACTGACCTCACTCTCCTAAGAGCTAGTTGTGTAAGAGTTAATTCATGTCATACAAACATACTTCAGTCCCCACTGGCAAAGGTGTTGCCCAAGTGTTGACATGGGTTTGTTTGTTTGTTTGTTTGACAAAATAGAAGATATCAAAGTGTTCTATATCCATTACTTCTTTACCAATCTAAAGGCAGAAGCCCGAAGCAAACAACCTCCAAGACCCGTCTACTCTTGCCATGTAGGAATATTTAATTCTGGAGGCTCAAGGGCAATTTAACTTTTTTGATGATAGGTGAACGACAACTATAGATGATAGAGATGTAGATGACAATAAACAAAGATTGTAACTGGCAGGAGACCACTGCCCAGTACCTCCAGTGGAAGAGGGATTTTTCATAGAGAGGTAATGATTTTGACATTCCAGCATAACAAGAAAGCTCAGTCAAACAAGAGGAGAGCTAATCAAGCCATCAATCAGAAGATATCCATGCCTCTGGGAAACAAGTGCCCAAGGTCTATCAGAGTTTTTAGATCCAGAAGGATCTCTTTATTTACAGCCCTCTCGGTAGTCAACATTTTCTACCCTCTGGGATTCTTCAATTAATCAATGACCAACAGGCTATGTTCTACTCTATTGCTTTTCCCCAAAAGAATTTACCCAGCCCTCTTTCCTTTAGGCCCCTCTCAATGCTAAGCAGCTTGCCCTTTTAATCTGCTTTATTCAGCACAAAAGAAGAACTACAGAATAAAAGCAGTGGTTGACTTCCATAACTGCCTTTTGTTTTTACCTTGTTGGCCCCCTTTTGCCCTATTTGAATAGTACTGTGTCTCCTTCACGTTCCATTCTTAATGAGGTTATTTACCTCGCATACCCAATGAGATTGTACCTCATATAATAAATTCTCTTCTCTGAGATATGTCTGAGAGGGCAGCCTATTCAACTGTTAAAAGGATTAACCTTTTAACTGAGAGTGGTCTTGAGGCTGGACACAACTTTCATGCTGAGCTTTCAATTACTTAAAGATGTCGCCATTGCATACAGAGGTGTTTACATTTACATATACCATATACCGGTAGATCAGCCTTAAAAATCGTCACTCGCTAACTTTGCAAAAAGGCTAGTAAAGAAAACTCATTTGTTACTACATGTGTATTGCTCTTGCTTATGTGTGTTAATGAAATACCTGTGTGCTATAATAAAGCAAACTGGATAGCAAAGAATGTCATTTCTTTTTTTTTTTTTAATTTTTTTTAAGTTTATTTGTTTATTTTGAGAGAGAGACAGAGTGAGTGGGGGAGGGGCAGAGAGAATCCCAAGCAGGCTCCATGCTCTCAGCGTGGGGCTTGAACTCATGAACCGTGAGATCATGACCGCAGCGGAAACCAAGAGTCAGACGCTCAACCAACTGAGCCACCCAGGCACCCCCAAGAATGTCATTTCTAATGCACTGGTATTGCTATCGGTTATGTGTGCTAATGAAATTCATGGATGTACAATCCATATGGGCTCGTAAAATTTCCTTTTAGCCACTGCTTTTTCTTTTGTCCCCACCCAGCTTTTTACCGTAAGTGATAACATTGACCACCTCGATCGTACCTTTACATATTGTCATTCCAGGTGGGAAACAATACAGCAATGGCCAAAAGTCTACAAATAAAATAGGGACAAGGAAAAAGCAAATGGCTCGCATAATCCACCTTTGGACAATAAGTTTGGCTTTACCTCATCAATGGGGCGGTGGTAGACGTGAGGGGGCAAGTGGTTGGTGGTGAAGTTTAGGAAAAATATGAAAAAAAAATTAAGGTACTTATTTGGGCTTATGTACATCATTGCACTTAAAGGTAATATCAAAACGAATTTTCATAAACCTTTTCTCCTCCGAAATCCTTTTGTGTTATGGCGCATCTCACCCTGATATTCCCATGAATATCAGTTCATGGTTTGCTTGATTACGTGTTGTACTAACCTAGAAAGGATCTGTTGACACAGATATCCAAGGCACGAGGAGAGCAGCTCTCTTAAGTTAAAATAATTTGGTCTCTGTTCTCAGGAAAGGAGTAATCGAAAGGAGAATCTCCTCTTGGACATAAACCATGTTGTCCACCTCCCCCACAAAAGTCCCTGGAAAGTCTAGCCTATTTATTAATGTTCTGGGGCTCATGGGTTATTTCTAGAGAATTCAAGTATTTACTGACAATCTACCAACTGTTGTGTCCTAAGAACGGCGGGGAACAAAATATTCAGAGATTGCCGGCAACATGAGTTAATTTCTACTGGAGGAAGGGGTACAATAAACAAAGACACAAAATATGCAGCGTTAGATGGTGATATCGTTGCTATTGAACACTACTGTTAGTAGAGAAATTTTACACAATTTTAGTGGAGCAGGAAAAAGGGGGAAAGGAAAATGGGGGGGGGGGATTTGAAGGAGGGTGTTGTCACGTCAGGGAAGACAAGTCAGTGTTTCAGTAAAACCTGGGGGTGGTGGGTGCAGCTGAGCAAATATGTTTAGGCAGAGGGACCATTAAGAGAAAAAGGCCCTGAGGCAGGGGTATAGCTGGCATGTTGGAGGAATGCAAAGGAAGCCAGTGAGGCCAAAGAGAGATTGGACAATAGGAACAGAAGCATCAAGCAGGGGTTGAGGGTGAATGGTATAGGACTTTGTAGACTACTGCAACGATTTGGGCTTTTACTCTAAATAAGATGGGGAACTATGGATCTCAACCATGAACCTCAGTGCCTACCAACAGATGACTAGATGAAGAAGATGTGATGTGGTATTATGTATACACAATGGAATGTTAGTCAGCAATGGGAAACAAGGATATCCTGCCATTTGCAACAACCTGGATGAAGCTTGAGGGCATTACGCTAAGTGAAATTTCAGAGAAAGACAAATACTGTATTTACACAGTCACTTACGTCCGGAATCTTAAAAAACAAACTACAGCGAGTGGGGGGGGGGGGGGGGGCGGTTGAGGGAAAGGGGGAGATATTCGTCAAGAGGTACAAACTTTGGGTTCTAGGATTAACAAGTTTGGGATCTAATATACAGCATGGTGATTACACTAATCACCAATCAGCAGCTAGTAATACTGTACCATATACTTGAATGCTGCTAAGAGAGTAGATCTTAACATTCTCACCACACACAAAAAAGAAATGGTAACGATGTGGCAGGATGGAGGTGGTGGCTAATATTATGGTGGTACTCATTTTACAATTTATAAACGCATCAAATGAACACATTGTCTACTTTAATCTTACACAACAGTTATATGTCAATTATATCTTAATAAACCTGGGGTGGGGTGGGCAGGACACAAATGAAACAACAATGAGAACCAAAAAAAGATGGGTAATATCGGAAGGATTTTGAGCAGGCTTGCTCTGGCTGCTGCTGGGAATGGATTGGGAGGAAAGCAGAAGAGTGCCTGCTGCAATAACCCAGAAGAGAGACGAGAAGGGCTGAGAGCTGAGGGCAGGGCCCCTATCTGGACAGCACAGAATGTCCAGCACAGAATGAGACTCGAGGCTGCCTCCAGGGACAGCCAGTCTCTAGGTTACAGATGAATTTATTTACCAATTCCAATTCATAGCATTTATGTATTATTATGATTTCATAAAATCAGTCCATCAGAAAGAACACAAATTAGTTGCCTCTGGTATTAACACTGGCTGTAAAATAGACCGATGTATGCACCCTTTAAAGTTTCTACACACTCATGTTAAAAATTGAGACACATGTTTGAAGAGTCATAGAAGGACCCTTGTGGAATCTTGGGGTTCTGTGGAACACAGCATGAAAACTAGAACTCCCTGGGCTGCTGGGAAAGATGCCATGCACTGGGAAGACCGGTGGTCCCAGCTGTCAGGAGAGGTAAAGACTGCGAAGTGCTTAAAGGCAACAGGACGACCCACCTCCCCATCACTCTCTTTGGAGGGCCTGGGGCTCATAACCCTGAACTATTTCCTTACCTGCCTTACCAAACAACTGGCAATACTGCTTGACAGCAAAATGTGTTAGTAGAAGCTTGTAGAAGGCATGCTCTTTGTGAATAGACCCGTCACAACATGTGAGTTACATATAATAGACAAGAGTCATGAAAACTCCATGGAAAAGCTATCGAAGACCAAGGTAAAGGTTAATACCCCAAATCCAAGAGCAGGGCATTCAAAGTATGGAGGTGCTGATGCTAGGCGAGCACAGGGTGACTGCACAGGAAGGATGTCAGAGGAAGGGGAGAGGGTCCAGACAAGGCAGCCAACTAGGGTGGGGCCCTTTCTAGGGCCAGCGCCTCTAACCAAAGGTTACGTGGAGAAAGGCAGCTGGTCGTCGATGCCTGAACCTCCAGGTAAAGCCCAAGGGAATGGGACCTGTGGATAGCAAGTAGTCCAGACCCTTCCCTCTCTGATTTCAGTAGAAGACATGGAGGTACAAGGGAATCCAAAATTAAGGCTTCTTCCGCCCACTCAGGAATCCCAAATTTCAAAGATAAGCATCTGTATCGGGGGCACGATGTTTTGCTAAGAAACAATTTAACAAACATGCATGGAGCACATACTGTTTGCCAAGCACTGTTCTAAGTGGACAGTTGAAAGTACCTAAGAGAACAATTAATCTCTCGGCGAATGTGAAGTCCAGGAAGAAGTCTGCATCCTTTGTATAAACCAAACCAGCATTTGAAAGATTGAAACACAGACAGAAAAACGTTTTGGTAGACAAAAAAAAAAAAAAAAAAAATTAGAGTGCTCTCAGTAACAATCGCACTGGAAAGACAATTTTTTAAGCAACACAGTATCAAAGAATTTAGTTGTTGATTTTAAAGTTCACTTAGTACCAAGAATAGAAATGTAATTTATATACAGAGCAACTTATAATCATTTCTGTTGTCACAAATCAACTCAATTCTGCATGGCATCACAGAAGAGACATAGTCAATGACGAAAGCAGAAAGCATGCACACTACTCCTTATAAAGGGGAGGAGAAGCCAGCAAGCACTATAATATTCTTTTCCAGCTTCTAAAATCATAGTGACATCTCCAAAAGTGTTTTGCAAAATCAGGACCACCTAAGGAGTGGCCATCTTCCTTAAAAGGATACTTGAAGGGGTGCCTGGGTGGTTCAGTCGGTTGAGCGTCCGACTTTGGCTCAGGTCATGACCTCACAGCTCGTGGGTTCCAGCCCCACATTGGGCGCTGTGCTGACAGCTCAGAGCCTGGAGCCTGCTTCAACTTCTGTGTCTCCTTCTCTGCCCCTCCCCAGCTCATGCTCTCGCTCTCTATCCCTCTCTGTCTCAAATATAAATAAATTTTTTAAAAGGGATACTTGAAGATATTCTTCAGAATATTAGACAAAATTATGGAACATTTTTACAGGATATTTCCATCACTTTAAAGCATATAAGGTAGGGGCGCCTGGGTGGCGCAGTCGGTTAAGCGTCCGACTTCAGCCAGGTCACGATCTCGCGGTCCGTGAGTTCGAGCCCCGCGTCGGGCTCTGGGCTGATGGCTCAGAGCCTGGAGCCTGTTTCCGATTCTGTGTCTCCCTCTCTCTCTGCTCCTCCCCCATTCATGCTCTCTCTCTGTCCCAAAAATAAATAAACGTTGAAAAAAAAAAATTTAAAGCATATAAGGTAAAGGAAGTGTGGATGGTAAAAAGCCAACTTTAACCAACAGATGAGATGGGAAATAGTGTGATACAATGAAACACATTGAGATGGGAAATAGTGTGATACAATGAAACACATATCACGTATAGATAAACCTAGCTTCAAAGGCTGCCTTTGCCACTTGCTAAGTGCATGACCTTAGGTGAATTACTCACATGCTTTGAATTTCTGCTTGCTTATCTATAGGACGGAGATGAAAATTATCTATTTTGAAGAATCCTTTTAAGGATCAAATGACACTGTGTATATAAGATGCCTCATAGCAGCTCGGGTGTAGATTAAGCATTTGGTCAATTACAGTTCTTAAGTAGGAATCTGGGACATCAGAGTGGGTTCCAGGTCCACCGCTATACAGAAACAGACACGTAAAGTAAGTGCCCACAAAGTAGATGTTTCTCCAAAATCTTACCTATAGAGTTAATTTACCTACCTCATCTTCTAAATCATGAAATCCATTCTTATCCCTACCACAGACTACCAGAAATTCTCAATTGGGGATGCTATAATCAAATTTTGCTATAAATGCTATCACAAGGTAATTGTAGATCAAACTCTACTGGGATGCCTTACTGTATACTGCATTATGATTATTTCTTAATGTTTATCAGAACCCAGATTTAGGAAAGTGTTTGAACATCCAAAAAAGCAGTCTGGATAGCTGTGAGATTTCCAAAGAAGTATTTTAAGGGAAGATCAAAGATGATGGTGCCACGTTGCATATAACAAAGCAACTACTTATTAGAAGACAAAACCTTTGATTCATTCCTCTTAACTAAAGGAGTTAATAAGCTGTGTATGTCTATATATGTGAGCATAAAGGTGTGTAGAGAAAATATGTTAATGAAGGGGGGGGGCTTTCATACCACTCTACAAGCTGAGAGCGCTTCATTTAAGCTGCTGGTTCTAAAAAAGAAAATGATCCAAGCTTCTCAGATTCCTTCCTCATTTTTAAGTCTATATCATTCATAAAGCATTCATCTTTCTCCTTTATTCCAAGGTTACCAAGGTCTCTATAAAAATATAGATACTGCTCAGATAAACTCATTCTTTTCTCACCCTTCTGAAGTTAAACTAAAATCAACTCTTTCCCATGATGTTGCCCATGTGAAAATATTCTGAACTTGGGAATAACTGAATTGTCAACTTAAATTTAAAAATCTTTCTGTAACACAGTGATTTGTTGTAGATCATTATTCCAGATTTTTAAAAATTTTTTTACTTGAAAAATTAGAATTGGTGAAAGTAATACACATTCTTGGTATTCAATTTGGAAAATACAGGAAAAAGAAGGTAAAGAAAAAAAAAGTAAGCCATATACTACAACCCAAACATAGCTAAAATGTGTTGTATTTCTTTCCAGTCTCTCTCTCTCTCTCTCCTCTCTCTCTCATATATATATATATATATATATATATATATATATATATATATATACATATACATATATATGTATATATATGTATATGTGTATATATATATATATATATATATATATATATATATATATATATATCCTTGCTTACAAGACCAGACTATAAGACTGTGCAAATGTATACCCACACTCCCCCATTCTGGAACATTTTGATCACCTATTTTTTCACTATCAAAAATAATTCTGTGATGAACCTCATTTTACAATGCAGTATGTTTAGATCCACAAAGCAAATGTACAAACTTAAACTCCATGAAGGAGAAATGCAAGAGGAGATATTACAGGGAGGAGTAAGACCAGGCACCCAAGCCCTCAGTCTGTTTGCCTGAGTACAAGGGGAAAAACTTATTATCCCTTAACAGCTGCTCTGTGGCCTGTAAAAAGTTGAGGGTGCAAGCCTCTTCTCATGTATCAGATGTCCATGGCTTGAGGTGTTTCGGAATGGACAGTAATTGACTCACAAGTCTGACAACAGCCCATGTGCAGGAAGCTGCAAGAGGCAAGTGGGACCCCACCCAGTGCACCTCACTCTGTTTGGTTTAAGAATACAACTGTGTACAGGGGCACGTGGGTGGCTCAGTTGGTTAAGCGTCTGACTTTGGCTCAGGTCATGATCTCACGGTTCATGGGTTTGAGCTCCGCATCCAGCTCTGTGCTGAAGCCGGGCTCTGTGCTGACAGCCCGGAGCCTGGAGCCTGCTTCAGATTCTGTGTCCCCCCCCTCTCTCTGACCCTTCCCATCGCACTCTGTGTGTGTGTGTGTGTGTGTCTCAAAAGTAAATAAACATTGAAAAAATACAACTGTGTACATATCAATCTGTAAAACATACAAGCTAAAAGGACTAAAGACTAAAAGGAAACCTAAGGAAGAAAAACAGTGGGTTACAACAATAGAATGTAGTAAAGAGCTTTTTAAATTTCTCTCTTACCATTGTGCTTTACGTTTCTTATACTAAAAACCGAGAGAAAAAAATAAGCAGGCATCGGTGGAAAAAAAACAACCACCCTAACTTCATGACAGTATTGCATGAGGAGATTCGGGGGTGCAGGGACAATTAAAGAACAATCTAGGGGGTGGAACTATAATATTTATAATATCAAAATCCAGTAAGATACCTGTGATCCCTTATAATACCGCATCTCGTTTTCAAAATTCAACTTTGCTAGCTTGGCAAATTTTAAGCAATTTGCATGTCTAAAAGAGACCATCGATAAAGCTATTAGCAGTTGGAAAGCATATAGATATAAGACCTATACACTGAACTAGAGTTCCATTTTTATATTAATTTTGCCACCAGCGTGGCATTGCTGCTTTGCACCTAGCATACAGCTTCTGGCCACAGGGATCATTTAAAGGATTCTTTAATGCCCAGAGAAAGGTACTTGAGATTCAATTGATTTTTTTACATCATTAATCCAAATATTACAGTAACGTTAAGTAATATCTTTGATGGCTGTTCCCCGAGAAGAGAGCTGCAGCGTGCCTGCTCTATTGACTCATGGTCCAACTTTGAAAATGACATAAGGGCTATGTATTCTCTCCCTGGAAAGATGTGCATGCACATACACAAAATTGTGTAGGAAATTTCTGGAGGTCCTTGGACCCTGTTATCCACCTCTGAACCAGGAAAAAAAAAAAAGTATAGAGAAATAGTGAACTGGCTAATTGAGAAGTGTAGGCGGAGGCAGAAGAAGGGTAGGAAGTAGAAAAAGAGGGTTTCTGTTCTGGGCCACACTTGGCCTAGAATTTCCTATTCTCTACTTTTCACAGCAGCTCTGTGCACTACATATTATTTTTTGATAGCCACAGAAACTAAGGTTCAGAGAGGTTATGTAACATCTCCAAGGTCAGACTGCGGGAAAGTGGCAGAATCAAAATGTGAACCCGGTCTCCTGCCTTTTTTTAAGTCCAGCATACATTTCACTCAGCACTCACTAAGTCAGCTTACTGCTTGCCCATCTTGGGACTTCTCAAGAGAGAACTGAGCTATTAGCCTAAACTCATCCGCTAGACTGGGAACTCCCTGAGAGCAGGGGCCATGCGTCATTCATTTTCCATCTCCTGCGCCTGGCACGTAGAAGGCACTCATTAAAGGAGAAATGAATGTATAAATGATCACACTGGAGCAACAATCCCATAGAGAACGGCAGACACTCTCTACAGCTGTGTGTTGCTGCAACATAAAGGTCCCTGTCATCACTAAATACTCCTTTAGATGACCACTGGGAACAGACTTTAATACATTTGAAAACACACGTGGTAAAACGCTTTTGTAAAGAAACAGCATTTAATCCTTTTGAAAAATAACCTACTCATAAAACACAAGATAGCTTTACAACAATCTGCCTACAATCATCAGGTCAGCAATTAACATCCTCTGGTAGCGAACTACTGCATCATATAAAAACCAAACTCATGTGGAAAATAAGTGCATAAATTAGGACTATTTCTAAAGGTACTTAATTCTACAAAATTCATAATAAAAACTCCAATGCGTTTTGTTTTGCTTTTGCAATAATGGCTCTAAAGATGAAAACTAAAGCACCATTTCAAGTACTAAAGGTAATTGCAGCATTTACTGCTCATGTCATGTTGATGTATGACTATGTATCAAAGGTCATCCTTCTGTACTCATACATTATCAAATTTGAAAGCACAGTATTTGATTCTGACCAACCTTTAAACTGCCCACAATGCGTGTGAAAAATAGATGGAGTTCTACCTCGGGGTTTTTTTTCTTTTTTTTTTTAAATGAACCCATGTTTCGGAAGCAGAAGGGTCAAGAAGCCAGTGGCAAGGTTAGATGTCAGCACTATGAATCCCACACTGTCTTAGCTTATCAATGAGGTCTAGTACAATGATCACAAGCTAAAATTGCTGTACTAATGAAGACAAAGGTCTAAAAAATTAGATGGTACAGGCCCTCTGACGGAGGGCAGTACCTTGTGGGCGATAATGCAGAAATAAGGACATAAATCACTCTTTAGAGACAATAAAACCTATAATGAACAAAGTGAATTGTTTACATGTCTATTGGAGACACTGTTAAAAACAGAAGTGGCGACTGCCATACCTCTTGTTACTCATCTGGAACACAGCAGCCCTAAATTCAGCTTCTTTATTAAGACAAATCATCTGCTCCCCACTTCTCCTTTTCCAACTCCTAATACATAGCACGACTGTCCCAACAGACAGTTTAGTAGTTTTGTGCCATCCTACCCTGAAAGGAGTGCTGGGTATTCACGCTTGTGTTGAACTATTGCTTACAACCATTTGCTGGGTGGATAAGTCACTCATACCCAAATCTACTAAAACCTGATGCTCTCCCCTTTGGTGGTTGGGGTGTGTGTGGAAGGGTAGGGAGAGGTGGAGAGCAGCAGGAAAGAGAAAATCCCCACACTTTAGTAATGATTGTGGTTGTCTTTCAATACATAAAATACTATTTAATTTCATCAAGCCCAACTACAGGAGATTGCCTACTGAAAAGAAGAAAGATCATACAAACCCACAGAGTCCAGGTCTTCAAAAACTAAAAGAAAAAAAAAAGTGCTGAAAAGAATCCACAACATCCACCCAAAACATGTTTCAAGCATATCAATTTTATTTCAGCCTGTACTCAGTTTATAAAACTCACAGCATCCTATTCTAAAACTTCGTGTATTATTTGGTTGTGTGAACAGTCATAATCAAGAATACAAGTTCATTCCAAACTTTGAGTCCTTGTGGTTCCTAGGAAAAAATATTTTTTAAAAAGCAAGCCACTATAATTTAATAAAATGTGTCAACTCCTGAAAGGTAGGCAAAGGCTTTAGAATTCTTGCTAGAGACAATAAGGCACAAATAGCCTATTTCATTTTTAGAAAAATAAATAACTTAGCCGACTATAATTCACAAAATATATCATATGAGTGCAAGTTGTAATTAATACTTGCCATGTGCAGTATACAATACCTTTTAATGTTTTTTTTTTTTTTGAGGCAAGCACTCAGCTTTAAGGTCTCAATTCCAATGACCTATATAATGAAAGAGGAAATATTCCTAAATTGTATTTTGTGAGTGTGTCTATCCAGACTCCACCAGATACGGTATCAAAAAAGCACCTACTTAATCCAGAAAGTTCCTAAATTAACATCAGTCATAACATTAAATGGGTCAGAAATGAGATAGTAAAAATAAACAGGAAAACAAACAAACAAAAAAAATACCCCATTTGAAGTTAAATGAGATCATAGGGTGGGGAACGTAGAGATCATTGAGAATGGGGGTTAAACCACGTTATTTTATATACAATTTAGAAACCTTGCCCAAACATTGGATTCACGTGAATTAGGGAACAGCTTCCACACTGTGATCCCGCCAACTAGCACACTGGTTATCTCCAGTTCGGTTCATTCAGTTACTGAGCATCTATGTTGGGCACCAAGAATATAAAAACAAACGAACCCTCCCCACCCTCAGTGTGCTCACAGTTTCCACATCCTCAAATCTTGAGCTAGTGCTTCTCACTTTCTAGCCACAATTACTTTATTTATAGGGGTTTCAAAATAGAAGGAGCACACCAGCCACTGGGGCTGACCCGGTCAGGTCTCTCACTTATTTACATGAATCGACTCTCTAAACATACATGGAGCAGGCACCACACCGGGTTTTAGTTTTGTTTTGTGTTGTGTTGTTTGAGGAGAGCGCGAGTGAGAAAACACAAATCGGGGGGACACAGCCTGTCCTCAGCGTTCACAATCAAATGAGGGAGGCAGACAGTATAACAAGAGGTGAGGAGACTGTAAGTTACATATGAATGTATAAGGTACAATGAGAACAAAAAGTAACTGCTTAGGAAAGCTGAGGAAGAGGTCACTCAGAAGATTATAAACCGGGGGCTAAAAGAAGTGAGAGTTTAACAAGAATAGCATCATGTAAGCTCAGTGCAGAGCATCTCTCAGAAGCACCAAACACTCATCTGTGGTCAGAGCATAAGGGAGAGCAGTGGGAGAGAAAGCTGGACTAGGGTATCCTCCCAGGCCGCCTAAAGAGTCAGCCGTATACAAAGGAATCTTAGAATAGTTTTTTAAACTTGTGTTTTAGAAAGCTCCTACGGCAATATGGATGGATGAATCAAAAACAAAAACAAAAACAAAAACGACAAAGGAGACTATAAATTCACCTAAATTGTGAGGATCGAATTATCTGGCCCTCTCCCTACTCAATAATTCAAAGTTGAGATTTACAGAATTGCCCACACTATAAAATCCGCACAAAGACTACAGCAGTTATTTCCTACTCTGTGTGTGTGTGCACTTGCACGCACCTGGGTGTGCATACGACCTATTCAACAGCTAACTTATCGTGTCTTTTACATGCCAGCCACTAGGAATATATTGACAAGTAAAAACAGATATGGGCCTGCCTTCAAGGAGTTCACAGTCTGGCGTAGGAGACGATGTTATGAAGGAATTTCAAGGGGAGGGTGTGTGAGTAGAGAGTCTGACAAGTGTTCAGCTGAGAAGACTGTCCTGAAGAAGCAATACTTGAATCATCACAAAAATATGAGAAATCCAAAAGAACAGTAATCTATTCTTTCACCCAGCAAAAGAGAAGCCTCACAGCGACTAGGACAAGGACTTAAGGATCCTAGGTTCTGGGGCGCCTGGGTGGCTCAGGTCATGATCTCACCGTTCATGGGTTCGAGCCCTGTGTCCGGCTCTACACTGACAGTGGACGGCCTGCTTGGGATTCTTTCCCTGTCCTCTCTCCCTACCTGTCCTCCCCCTCATACTCTTTCTTTCAAAATAAACTTTTTAAAAAAGGGTTAAAAAAAAAAATCCTAGGTTCTGATTCCATTTACAACATCCATAAACTAAGAGGTCTTGGGGAATTAATTTAATTCCTGCTTGATAAGATTTCACCTCCTCACATGGTTGTAAGAGATGTATGTGAAAGTATCTAGCACCCAGAGCCTGACCAGGAGCAGGTATTAAAAAAATGTTAAGTCCCCACTTTCTTCACCCTTCAAAATCAGACTAAGATAAAAATATTTATTTTCACAAAAATAAATTATTTTCCCTAGTTTTCCTAAATCAAATGCCAGGGATCTGGTAAAAGTCTTTGGCAGCTGAAAATCTGGCCTGTTCCCATATAATCCTGGAATAAGAACTTAAAAAAACTAATTTATGAAGGAGATTTTTGAGAATACATTTTAATCTTCTCAGAGCTCTTCCAACTTCTACCATTTTTGCTGCCAAAGAAAAAAGGAAGGTATAAATATTAAAAAAAAAAAAAAAAAAAACCTAGAGAAAAATGAAGCAGAAAATCTGGGTTGTAAAAAACATCAAATAATATAGAATTATATAAGTGGATAGTGTTTTCTTCTCCTAAAGTCTACAAGTAGTATAAATTAAACCACATAGCAGGACCTCTGGACAAAGAATGGAAAATTAAGTGGAAGCTAAGTTTCACACAAAGGCAAACTAAAGGGCACTTGGGGGGGATACCTACTATACAATAAATTCAATTTTTTTTAATTTTTTTTTTTTAATGTTTATTTATTTTTGAGACAGAGAGAGACAGAGCGTGAACGGGGGAGGGTCAGAGAGAGGGAGACACAGAATCTGAAACAGGCTCCAGGCTCTGAGCTGTCAGCACAGAGCCCGACACGGGGCTCGAACTCGTGGACCGCGAGATCATGACCTGAGCCAAAGTCGGCCGCTTAACCGACTGAGCCACCCAGGTGCCCCAACAATTTTTAAAAAAACATTTTTAAATAGTATCAAAGTAGAAAATGTAGATTCACTTCTGAGGAGGAAAGAAATTAGGTTGAGACAAATTAATAGTTTATGGAGCAATAAAATTTAGTAAGGTTTTTATTCTTTTTAATTTTTACTCTTATGTTTGTATTCTAATAAACGTACTTTGCCTGTTTATAAATTTTTCTAAATTCAGAGCCTGAATACATTTACTTATCAGGTAGGTGGAGTTAACAAATTTAGATCTTCAATAAGTTTGAAACAGGAGTGCTTGGGTAGCTCAATCGGTTGACAGCTTGAGTGTCTGACTCTTGATTTTGGCTCAGGTAATGATCTCACAGTCGTGAGGCTGAGCCCTGTGTCAGGCTCCAAGCTCACCATGCTGAGCATGGAGCCTGCTTGGGATTCTCTCTGCCCCTCCCCCATTCACTCGCACATACCCACGCACTCTCTCTCTCAAAATAAATAAACATAAAAAAAAAAAAAGCATTGAAACAAGTCAAATTACAAACTAAGATTTAGCAGATCATCAATTCATGATCATCTTTATATATATTAATAGTTCTTTGGGAGTCCATAAACTATATCTAAATCTCTACAATTTTTACAATGAATTGAAGTTATACCATATAATAACTTACCACATTATTTTCTTCCGATTTTCTAAAGCAGCTCTGTTCTCCATGATTGTTTCAAAATAGCCAGTCACAATTCTGTAAATTACCCCCATTCTTTGACCCTTTGACTGATTTGCACATGATCTAACAGGTAGTATCATAATTTTGCAAAGTAATATTAGAAAAAAATAAGAAAACAGGTTACATTTTTAAAGTAATCTTAAACTCTAACACTATTATTGATTGGCAGTGTAAAATGGATGGTTCAGTATAAAGTCTCCTGCATTAAGAGCTGAGATCTGAGTTCCAGCTTGGTTTAGATGCTAGCTACTCCTGTGACATTAAATCATTTAGCTTTTCTGACACACTCAGCATATAATACTTAATGACAATCATTATATAATTAGAATATCTCTCCCTTTCTGTCTCACACACAAAAACACATATACACTCAAAGCTGTAACTCTCCTGACTCAGTCGTGTTCTCCATAACATTGTGTATCTGATGCATAAAATGCAAAAGACAAATTTCAGCAATAAAAGGCATAGGTTAACAACTAGCAAAATTTCCAAATGTGGGTTCTATTAGTATTTTGATGCAATTTGGCAACTATTTATTGAGTGTCCCCATGTCTGTGTGAGTGGGAGGATATCCCAAGCACGGGAAGAGGAAGCTAGGGGATTATAAAAAAAACTTTGCATATGCAAACCACAGAAAACATTAGGACAGCTACATTAAAAGTGGGACGGGGAGGGGAGCGGGGAGACTGGAGAACAATGGCAATAGTTGTGTCCTAGAAGCAAAATTACACAGGCTCTGTTGGCCCGATCAGTTAAGTTTGAACCTCATCCCAAGAACAAGGAGGAATCATAGAACAGTTTAAGCAATGGTAGCAGGATTCCTTTTCCAATTCTGAAAATTCATTCGGGCTATAGTGCATGTCATAAATAGCAAGTGGGCAAGACTGAAGATAGAAACCAGTGAAGAGACAGTTTGGAGATAATGGAAGCCTGAATTAGAAGGCAGCACAACAGTAATTAAGAGCAAGACTTCTGAAGTAATTTGCCTACATTCAAATCCCAGATTTTCCATTGCCCAAGTTGCTTACTCTCTCTACAGCTCAGGTTTCTCATCTATAATCCAGAAATAAAAATCCTCACAGGGTTATGCCAAAGAACAAATAAAATAAGATACATACAACAGTTAGCATGTTGCCTGGCACAGAGGAAGAATGCAAATGTTTTATTATCATTTATTGACGTAATGTTAATGGGATGGAAAAATGAGAAAATAACTCGAAGATGTTTTGGAGACAGAAACTGACAGTGAAGATATAAGAAAAAGGGGGAAAGGGTTGAATGGGCACTGTAGTTCAAACACATAATGTGTGAAAGTTCTGAAGGTCTGAAGGAGAAAATGGTGTGCGTTTTTTGATATACTGATTGTAAGAGACACTAAGAAGGCAGGTGAATATATCTCTCTGAAGTGAAGCAAACAGATCAAGGCTGGAGATTTGAGAATCAGAGAGACAGGTGTTAATTAAATCCATGGGGTTGAGGAGATCCTCCAGGGACAGAATATGCAGAGTGAAAAAATGCTGGCACTAGGTAGAAGCTATGGAACACCAGTATTTAATGGGCGCACAGGGAAAGAGAAAGGACGCTGAGAGAAAGGGGCCAGAGTGTGAGAGGTCAAAAGCCAAAAGAAAAAAAGAAAGTGTTTCAAACCAAGGGGAATGCTCAGCAATGTCAATACTGTCAAACAGTGAAGTAAGTTAAGGACTGAGAGTTTTCACTGGATTTAGCAACAAGTTATTCATTCACATAATAAATATGTGTCAAGCACTGTGTTAGACCTGGAGATACAGCGGTGAGTAAGACAAAAAAAGAGCCTTGCACACACAGATTTTATGTTGCGAAGGCAGACTGTAAACTGGTAAACAAATAAAATACTGAAAGTGTCCAATAGTAGAGATTAAGTGATATGACAGAGAGCAACAGGCAGAGGCCAGCTTTAGACCAGGAATGTAAGAGCGTACCTCTCCGAGAAGAGCCCATTTAAGCGGAGACCTAATGCAGGAACGGGCTTAGCGTGGTCACAGAATTGGAAGGGCCCGTGAAGCTGTAGCAAATCGTGGAAGAGGCATGGAGGGGTAGCAGCCAGACCATGTTTGTAGATCATGCTGAGGACACAGTGAGAAGAGTTTAGAAAATATCTGTTGAGCATTTCTTAGTAGGGAAGCTCACTCTAGCTAATGGCACTCAATAGTTTGTTTTTCCTAGCCTCAATAGTAGTTTCTTATAGTCTTAAGAATCGGAACATTTTACCACTCGCGCAAACCATTAACTACTTATTACAATATCAGAATAACCTTTTCTGTTTTCAAGCGTACTATACAATCACTATACAATGGGTAAGCATGTTACCCATTGCATTAATTTTACTAATCCCCTTTTAACCTTCTTCCACATTTCTTGCAAAGTTATTTCTCATAATATTTACTTGATTCTATCATTAAGTTATATTTCTCTGAAATACTCCTCATTTTCAAGCAATGTATATCAGAATTTGAATGTTTTAAAACAAGACAACTCAACAAGATGTTACTAAAATATTTATGAGCCCATAACGTACAAAATCTGATGGATTCACTCCCCCCCCCCCGCCAAAAAAAAAAAATTACATTCAGAGATGATATTCCACAGCTTCAGGTTCCTATTTCCTTAATCTATGTGTTTCTATACATGTATAAGATAGAGAAAAGCTGATGCAGAGAATACTGGCTTGATTCTGAGCAGCTGAATTCTATGTTCACATTATTTTTTCATTTCCTTATTTGCAAGAGGAAGAATTTATAGCCCTTCATATTTCACAAGGATGTCAATAATATAAAATGCTACCGTCTGCTTAATTATCTATGAGTAATAGGCATATTATACAAATTATTTCTCACCTTCCCTATACTCCAACAAGTAAGTAGGTATCATACTTCCCATTTTACAGTTGAAAAACCAGTCTCAGAGAGGTTGAGTTACTTGCCCAAGACTGCAGAGCTGAAATTTAAAGCGTTTTGTAATCTCAAAAACTCTGGTCCCTGTGCCATAATGCCTCAGACTATTAACAGATTGGGTTCATTAAAATACCTATCATATATAAGATATTAAATCATAAATATGAATTTTTTAATAACAAATATTATTTTATTAAATTTTTAATAAACTACATACAATTTAGAAATATTTCCCATATGTACCATTCCTGTATATGCTTCCCTTTGGCATAACTTGATTTCAATTTTTTGAATAATGGAGAAGAAAGATAAAAGGAAAATAAGATAACCAACCACATTGTATGCAAGGTATGAGAATTACCATTCTGGGTCTAATTTTTTGCCAGTTAATACATATAGTAAACCCAATGAACTACTAGTAACTACCTATTCTCACAATACTTATTTGTCTCTCAAAATAAAAAATTACAAATGGCTTAAGGTTTTCCCGAATCAGGAAACTCTAATCTCTGATTAGAACGTCTACATGTCACTATTTCTCTGAGTTTGAAAGGCAATTGGTCTGAACAGAAGCATCAAAATTTGCTCTCAGGAGAGTCTATGGATTAATTTTATTGTGAGCTCCCCTTACTAAGATTTTTCAGATAGCCAAGTTATCTACCAAGACACTGTCTGAAGAAGTCTAGATATTTAACAAAAAGAAACTGCTGCCAGATCATCTTTATTTTCCTTAACAATACACACACAAGAGCACAAAATTCACTTATAATATCACCATTATTTTACAAGTATAAATAATGCTCAGAATTCAAGTACAGTCAAGTGCAGAGATATTTCCTATATGTTAATATGTAAACATAAGCTAATTATATACATCATGTGCCTTTGGCCCAGCTGCAAAATAAGAAACATCAAAAAGAAACACTGCACTTGACTGTTCAGTTACATTCTTACTGAGAATTCGTACCAATGCTTATATAGTTATTTGTAACTTTCATACCACTGAATGTAAATGCCTAAATAGACATTTCCCCTCCTGGAAAATATCTCAAGAATTAAAATTTTATCCATTTTTGATAATGAATTATTTAAAATCTTAATTGGGTTTCATTCCTTAAAACGAACACTATTAGAACTTACTCATAACCAAAGTTCTTCCTATGTCAAAATGGGTATTATTTACAGGTCACACATAGAGAAAACAAGAATGCTATGTTTGTTTACTTTTAGAATGGAAGAAAACATCTAAAAGCTGGCTAAACAGTGTGGGTCTTTGTACACTCCAAAGGATCTTCCTTTACTGATATTCCTTGCCTTTAATTTAATACCCAGTAGCTACAATTCTGACATATTGAAATAGCTAAGTAATCTGAATTCAAATGATATCAAGCACATCCTTAGAGGGGAAAAAAAGAAAGCAGCACCTAAAAAGCAATAACTGACATCAACAAGTCTACAAATGTCCAGTGGAAGGCATGTGGAAGCATTTACTACACTGCCATCAAAGATTCTCCACTGAGTTCAGGATTCGGAATAGAATCCACTCTGGGAACTGTTGATTTGGCTTCATTCACCGAGGTCTCCTCATTCTCGGTCTCTTGTCTCTCCTCTGGGTCCTCTGTGCCCTCTGTGCCAGAAATTTTTTCAATCCCTTGGTTTGTCTGCTCTGTATCTGATATTTTCTCATCTGTCTGCTCTGTACTGTTATCAAGAACATCTTGTTCTTCTAAAGATTCTGAAAAGATAGAGAGTCAAGATTTTAGGCATATCCAAATGTTAAAACTGCTAAATAAGATAAACAAAAGATAAGCACACACATACACGAACTAAGAAACAGAAGAATGGTCCAACATTATCCTTAAAATCTTTTAAAATATGTGCTTAACTCCTTGTAGCATACCCATATATGAGTTGGTATGAATGAAGGATGAAAAAAAACAATTTGGGGAAAACAAATGCATAAACACACTTTTACCCAAAGCCCTATATTTTCCTAAAATTTAGCAACTTTCACAATATTCAGGAAATTTCCTAAAGATGTATTTGAAAGTTAAATGTCCAAATAAAGCAAACTAAGTTCCAGCAGATTTATGTGCCATAAGAAAACAGTACAGCAAATGAGGCCAATGTATTAACTCCCAGATCATGTTTCCTGAAAGAACTATGTCCCTGGCACCCAGGCAACCCTGTAAACAATAAATGTGTGTGTGTGTGTGTGTGTGTGTGTGTGTGTGTGTGTGTGTGTAGGCTGTGCTATTCCCCACACTGATTTGCATCTCTATTATCCAAAAACTGGGGTGATCTGGATCTACCTTTTCCCATGAAAAGTCTCCCTTCAACCCTCTGCAAGACAAGTTCTCAGGATTTAAACCTCTGGGTCAGAATATGCTATATACCTAGAATACTAAGAGAAGGGAAGGGTCTTTGGCCCGTGTCGCCATAGTAGAAGCTAAGGGAGGGTCTTGGTTCCTACCTGAAAATTTACTCCCTTTAAACTCTCTTTTGAGTTTCATTAAACTCAAATCCCTAATAATAATTATTATTATTTTATTCAATAAAGTCCCTTTAATTCTTTAAAGTTTAAAAAATTAAATGCCAGTGGGGAGGGGAAGACGTCAGAAGCAGAAAGCTTTGGGCCTCTTATTTTCCAAGTCAAAAATAAAAATCTAGCTTTTGTTTTTGTAATAGATAGTAACAAATATCCTTGCTAGGAGAAACATCGTTAAATCACATCGGCTAAACAAATAAGCAGATTTTATTATGCTCATACAAGATCCCTTACGATACACTACAAATGTTATTAATTCAAAAAATCGGAGGAAAAACCAGTTTACGTTAGTAAAAAGTTCAAGTTTAGTTCCTTTACAGTACAGGTCAGAGTCTTGCTAAATAAATAAAATTAGTTAATAGTTTTGCAAAGAAATTATGTGCTGTATGCACACAGATATGTGGAGGTCTTACAAAGTCGTGGTTTACCATTATCAGTTTTAATAAATACAAATTATCTATATTTCACATATATAGTAATTATGTAATTACATATATAGTAATTCACATAAAGTAATTATGTGTTTAAACATATCTTGGACTATAGTTTACAGAATTAGTTACAACCTCCTTCCCTCTTTCATATATAGAATGAAAGGCCAAAATTCCACAGTTGGGAACATCCAAGTTAATGAGGTTTTACTGTATGAAAATTCACATGATCCCCAAAAGTAGTGAGTAATGTTCACAAATCCTATTTATGTCAAATGTCACAAAAATGCTACTCTCATCTTAAAAGGAACTGAAAATGGCATTGCTGTACCACTTGGAATCTTCCAAAACTCAAGGTAGAAAGGCAGTAGATTGTTTGAGTTTTGTTATATGAATGTTCCAGTGCATAAAGGAAAAGCAGAAAGTACATATGAAACTCTCTAAACATGTACAGAGCATTTCTGCCACAAGGGCAAGCAAGTTCTTCAGCGGAAAACTTCAGGAGTTGCCAACCATTTGTAATTCTACCCTCTCAGAATTTATCCAGGGTAGAATTCTAAGAGTCACGGTTTTCCACAACTCTCTGGCCATTGAGAGTTCTTACTTGCCAAGAACTTTACAATTTGTTATATTTTAGAAAGCCTTCTGGGAAAAAAAAAAAACACACACAAAACAAAACAATAAAGCCACACAAAATGAAAAGAAAAAGCTCAGAATCCGGGACTCACCAATAAATGTGCTTAAGTGAATAGAGGCCCAAGTAATTTGTCACATTGTCTGACCAACTGCCTCAGTACTGAACTTAAACAGAAGTACTCAAGTTGATTGTTTATCATCTTAAAGCTTTGTCATGTAACTATTTTCAGAAGCAGACACATCATTGGTCAAATCCAATTTAATTAAAAAATTCTGGGGTCTTAAAGCAGATAACACAAAAAGAAGTACTACAATACTTAAATTTTTAAATGTCTATTAAGATGAATTCTAAGAAATACCATGGGCTATCATAATTAGAAAATGACGGGGCGCCTGGGTGGCGCAGTCGGTTAAGCGTCCGACTTCAGCCAGGTCACGATCTCGCGGTCTGTGAGTTCGAGCCCCGCGTCGGGCTCTGGGCTGATGGCTCAGAGCCTGGAGCCTGTTTCCGATTCTGTGTCTCCCTCTCTCTCTGCCCCTCCCCCGTTCATGCTCTGTCTCTCTCTGTCCCAAAAAAATAAAAAAAAAAAAAAAAAAAAAAAAAAAAAAATGACATCGGGGCGCCTGGGTGGCTCAGTCAGTTAAGCAACCGACTTCAGCTCAGGTGATGATCTCGCGGTTTGTGAGTTCAAGCCCTGTGTCGGGCTCTGTGCTGACAACTCAGAGCCTGGAGCCTACTTCGGATTCTGTGTCTCCCACTCTCTACTCCTCCCCTGCTCACGCTCTGTGTCTCTCTGTCTCTCAAAAATAAATAAATATTAAAGAAAAAAATTTTTTAATTAATTAAAAAAAAAAAGAAAATGACATCATACACAAAGTTTGCTTGTCAATACTGTATCATATTGCAAAGAATACACAGAATACTAAAAATTGGTGAAATTATGGGCAGGGCTTGAAAATAATCAAAAAGCTATTAATGACTACTTCTCCTCTCCCAGGTTAATTTGCAGAAAAGTCATTTTAAGACTAGTAATACTACAGAAAAACCAGTATGTGTCATGATGCCTATATTGCAGACATAAGTCTAAATGACATAAATATTCGATTTTTAGGTGCCAATGCCATTTTGTGAAAAGTCATCCAAACAAGATTTAAGTGAATTAGGTGTACAAGATTAACAGAGAATTACGTGTTTAATAACTAAACCACAGGGCTTTATAATAAGATCATTAAATGTATTCTAAATTTACTTTATTTCTATGGGAGAATATCATTTGCCTATTCTAATAAAAACAGCAAATTTTTTCTGCAAAGTTGTAGTTTAAAACAGCTTGGTGGTAAAAAATACATTACAAAAGATGTCAACATCTGGGCAGAAAATACTAAAACAGAAACCAGCCTTTGTGTTTACACTAATTAAACAGGCCTCTTCTCCCCTGTGCAAAACCAATTTAACACCAAAATTAAAACAAAGTTACCTGAATGACCTATGTAAGAAAATTTTAAAAATCAGTTTTGGCAAGCATAATGTTAAGAAACCAACATATCACAATCATAAAACAAAAATGACCCATGGAATTTGTTCCTTCCCCCATTCCTACCCCCTGCCCCACTCTCACCTCAGTATCTTTGAGAGAGAAGCTTTCTCTACCAAATTGTAACAATTGGTTTCCAGTTGGTTTGGGCAAAGCCTCAACTCAGCTAGATAACTCAAACTCATAAAACTGAGTATAACTGTATAACAAATACCACTGCCTCATCTATAAACCATGCACATGCAAAAACATGTAAGAACATCACCTTACTTTTAGGTTTTTATTCTAGCTCTTGAAAGAATAATTTTCTAAGAAAACTAAAGAATAGTCTAGCAAAACAAATTCATGTATTTCCTTTAGAAATATATAATTTCCACAGGGGAAAAAAACCCCACGATTCTATTTAGTTTATGCCTTTGAAAACCCTTCATATTTTAGTGGATTCATTTAGATTCTTACTTTTTATTCCTTTTACAATAACAAAAATTTGTCTTGCTAATGCATCAAACTTTTGCCTTGCCCACACATCAGTACCCACTATATGTGTAAAACTTACCCAAAGGAGAATTTGTTCAAATAGAATGAACAGTTTGTCTTTGAACTAACTCATAGGTTTTAAGCAAAGCAGTTTTTACAAGATTTTTCTGCCTTGAGGAAAATGGTCAACTTATATTAAGGAACAAAGACATGAATCCCATCTCATCTCAAAACTTAACCCAATAGTTCAATGAATAAAATTCAATTAAATAAAAACCACCTATGAGAAAATAACTCATAATGAGCAATAGAATATTGTTTAACAATAGTACTGTTATTTAGCATTGGTAAAAACAAATCCATTAGATGAGTAAGAAATGTCATTATTAGGCAACAATGTAAAACTATTAGGTGAAGGCGTTTTAGAAAAGAGAATCAGAAGGGCATAAGATCTCTATGTCTAAAACAAACATGCAAAAACATCCTATAGGCAAATATACACCTTGAGGAAGTTGTACATAATTAAATATCAACAAAGGTACAAGCTTTTTGGATCTGATAAATACACAGAATTCAACAAAGTTTACATTATCAAATAGTTCAATTTCCTAGAGCCTCACAACAAACAACACTAAAAATAGAATTTTCTCTAGTTTAACATACCTAACAGTAACAGTATATTGCTTAAAAGAAAAAAGCAGAAATCAATTACCAAAATAAATTTCACCTTAAATGAATTTTACTATTTTTGATAATATTGATTAAAGGCCATGAGTTTTATTATTAGCAAGTTATTTCCAATTAAGTAAAAGCTATTTTTTATTAAAATGATTACATATGAGCTAGACAAATACAACTGAGCAATTAGAACAACATTAACATTTTTCAAACATGCTAACCTAAAATCACTGTACTGGCACACTAACAATACAGAAATCTCTTTTTCTAATTATTATCATAGTTAACAAAAAAGAATGCCACATATCAAGTATTCTGGAAAGCACACTTTAACAAAGCAAAACTGATAAACCACTTTAATGTGGCTTAGCAGAGATTCAGGTATTATTGCACCACTCATTTAGCCATAAAAGAAACCCAGTAACCTAAAAGTACTTCATTACTTTGGCATACCACATCTAGTATGCTCCTAGATAAAAACAAAATCCATAGTCCTAACTTCTTGTGTTTCTTCAATATTCTATTACCAAAGCATCTGGACACACAATTCTAGAAAAAAAATTCTAGGAATCCAAATGAGTAATTAACGGGAGAAATTTCTTCCAGGTCTCCTTCTTTGATGAAAACTTTCCAACATTTCATATGTTGTTCTAAACAGTGATCCAAAAATTTTTCAAAAACCTTGTGTCTCATCCTAAATGCAAAATCTTCCAGTAGCAGAATCAAGACAAAACTTAATTTCAAAGTCTTATATCATAGATTGAAAAAAAAAAGGCTGCTTCTAATGATTCAAGATTATTCATATAAATGGTTATAGAATATTTGTTGAAAGAAAAATCCAGATGGAAAAAGTTACCTTTTAGTTCCATCTGTGAATTCAATCACCTAATCTCTGCAGTTTCTATAATTACTAAGGAGCTACTTCACTACTTTTAAAAAATATGAAAATAAAAGCAGGAAAGATTTTTTTTTCTTTTGGACCTCAAGTTTTTACATCAAGAATGTGGAAATCAGAAATATGAGCCCTCCATTATACTGGCTCTTGGCACCAAAAGTAGACGATTGAGATGATATGGCCTTACTTACTGTTCAATTTAGACTTAAGGGTATGCCGCCAGCATTCACAACAAATGCAGCTTCATCTTTCATCAGAATACTTCCTAGTCGTCTACTAAAGAACTGCAGCTTGGAAATGATACCTTTGTATCACAGTGCTGAGACAGAATCTTGGAGAAAAGTTTCAATCTTCTGGAAAGCCAAAGAAGTAAAAAATTCTCATAGCCATTTCAATGAATCCAAAGAGAAGTATGAAAAAGTTACTCCTCCAAAGACCATCTCAACCAAATGGAATTGTTGCTTCAGTTTCCAGCACTACACAGCTGTCAGACCTTGCCTCAAGTTTTGTCTTCACCTATAAACATTACCTTATTAGGGCTGAGTCTGAGCCAGTTAGACTTCGTTCTGGAGATTTCAGATAGAAAATGAGACATCTGGGGTATTGCTCCTCCTAGATTTGATGAGAAGGAAAGGTATAGCTGGGTGTTGTTTGCTAACTATCCATCTCAACCCTGGGAGAAGATATAAAGCATGGGACTCATCAAGATTTTTATTTTGTTGGCTGTTTTTCCTTTTGTTTCTTTTTTGTGTGTGTGTGTCCCAACTACTGGCTTTCAAATATTCACTTTAGCTTTCATAAGCAAGGTTACTTATTTATGGAAAGGACTTCAAATTTTCCTCTAGGCATCTTCAGTATGAAATTCCTTAGTTTTCAGTTCCAAGAGGCTGCAATAGCAAGGCAGGTGATTTGCATGCAATAATCAGCTTCAGAGCATGACTTAAGCAAAAGAAAAAATGTGATATGTTTGGAGTTGATACTGCAGACTTGGAGAAAGTGAATATACTGATTCAGTGTTGAAAGTACACACACTTCTTGTCATGGCTATCTGTGTTCAAATTCATTCTGATGCATGTTAGTAAGCCAAAAGCCAAGCCCAAATCAACACACATATTTTAGGTTCACTCTTCAAAGTTAAAAAAAAAAAAAAAAAAAGATACTCAAATTTTTATATTAACCTTCCGATATCTGAAAATTCACTGCTTTATTGTTCTCAGTTAAAGCAGTTTTTCACTACTCAGTGTTTGTATAAAGAAGAAATCAAATATCTATAAATGAGAATTCCTAGAAATTAAAAGGATGAATACAGACTGCTAAATACACTATGTGAACTAAACTTCTAATATGGATTTTTTTCTACATCAGGCATAGCACCAAAATATCACGGCCTGTGCCATAATTTTAGCATCTCCATGACTAGGAGCGCTTAACAAATAGCTCCCCACCTAATATTAACAAGAAACAGTTGGCAATTAATAGTCAGATCTTCCACCTCATCTTTTCCATTTGCTTATGAAACTTCACAACAAGTCCTAAAATAGAATTAAAGATGAATCCTAAAAACCAATGAATTCTGATAAATTCTGTTTCTCTTTTGCAAAAGGTTGTTTTACATCAAAGGCATACAGCGGCAATGTTAAATCTTGTGCACCTCAATAAATTGTTTCAAAGAAACACCAGTCCTATCAACATACTTATCCAAAGAATGCCAAGGACAACTTTCCAGTTCCAAAGTTTCTTGCTTCTGGTAACCTTACCAATTCCAATGGTAGGCACAAATCTATTTTATCAATGTTAACTACAAATTATAGCAGAATTTTACCCTTACAAGTAGTTGCGTAATTCTTATAACATGCTTCACTTAAATAAATTGAAAAAATGATTCCATGAAAGTATCACTAGTCAAATCTCCCAACAGTTCCTAGATGTCACTCCATAAACAATGTTTACCCAGCTGTGGGTGGATGCTGCTTAACACAGGGTAACCTACATTTTAAAACTGAAACACATCATACCAATCACACAGGAGGGCTGAGTATCAGAGCAATAGCTGATATATGCATGCTGTAAAATCTGATAAATTAATCCATTCTTATCTAAAAGCATTATGCTGGGGCGCCTGGGTGGCGCAGTCGGTTAAGCGTCCGACTTCAGCCAGGTCACGATCTCGCGGTCTGTGAGTTTGAGCCCCGCGTCGGGCTCTGGGCTGATGGCTCAGAGCCTGGAGCCTGTTTCCGATTCTGTGTCTCCCTCTCTCTCTGCCCCTCCCCCGTTCATGCTCTGTCTCTCTCTGTCCCAAAAATAAAAATAAACGTTGAAAAAAAAAAAAATTTTAAAAGCATTATGCTTTTAATGTTAAATAGCAAACATTATTAAAAGATAAAACTTTTTAATTAACATATTCATACCTTCACTGGTCTGGTTCTCTGACGAAATCACACTTCCTGAGGGCAAGGGACCAACTGAACTTGAGCTTTCCACTGCCTGCCTCTTCTCAAAACTAAACTCTGGAAGTCTTGGAGCCTGAGGTCTAGTTTTTCTTGCAGGATTCAAGAAAAAACAGTAGGCACATCGAAAAGCTGCAGAGAATTTTTTTAAAAAATAAACAAAACCACAAACCAAAAAAAAAAAAAAAAAAAAATTCAAGGACTAATCAGATCATTCTCAAGATTACTTTTGCAAATAGTCAAAGAACCCTTCAAAAGTTATTTATCCCTTGTGAAACTACATCTAGTTTTAATAATAATGCCAGGTGCTCTAACAAAAGCTAATTTTAAAGCATAATTTCTAATTATTATTAGAATTAGAATATTAATTTTAAAACAGAAAAGTCAGAGAAAGACAGATACATGTTTTCAGTCATATGAGGAATTTGAGAAACTTAACAGAAGACCATGGGAGAAGGGAAGGAGAAAAAAGTAGTTTCAACCAGAGAGGGAGGCAAATCATAAGAGACTCTTAAATACAGAGAACAAACTGAGGGTGGATTGGGGGGGTTGAGGAATACGTAATGGGCATTGAAAAGAACACTTGTCGGGATGAGCACTGAGTGTTGTATGTAAGCAATGAGTCATGGGAATCTACTCCCGAAGCCAAGAGCACACTATGTACACTGTATGTTAGCTAACTTGACAATAAATTGTATTTTAAAAAATAATAAATAAATAGTAAGTATATAAATAAATCAAAAAAGATGGTAAGTTACACAGCAGGTTATCTAATAGCAAAACAATATTAATAATGATCCAAATGTATTACAGAAATTACATTTCTAGTCACTATAATCATTAGGGATTTTAAAATCCAGAACATTGCTCACGTGCCCAAGAAACTATAGTATGTCATATTTAAGAAACATAAGTAATTTAGTACAATAATTTTTAATAGTGGCTGCACATGAGAATCCTCTGAGGAGCTTAAAAAAAAAAGCCTGGACCCACCCCAAATCAATTAAAACAGACCCTTAGTTAGTGGGTCTTGGGCATGGTATTTTTAAAAGCTCTTCAGGTGATTCTGATGCACAATGAAGTTTGAAAAGACCTAGAAGTTGTACACTATATGAGGAAAAAACCTGCATTGTTGTTCCTGCTTTGCTCTGTGTTCTGAAATAAGGACAATATGCCTGAACAACACAAACAGAGCACCTAAAACAAAGTGACATTACATGGGACTTGGCATAGGATGAAATATTTAAGAGTAAAATATTTTAATCTAAATGCCCAATAATTCTTACCAATGTATTCAAATTCTTCTTTCAAAGCCATTCCATTATGAGAAAAACACTGCTGACATATAAGGGCATACCTACACCAAAAGGAAAAATGAACAGATCAGTTACAAATGCAGACAAAGCCCATGAAAATAGCCATCACAGCTAACTAATATCTTACACAGCTAAATATGCCATAACAGACTAAATGTTACTTAGTAAACAATAAACAATACCCTTTAACCATAACAGCCAAAATTTCAACCTTTCTAAAATATAATTTTTCCACACAACAAAAAACAAACTAAGCAACAGTCAAATGAATATATCCTTACTAAGGTAACAAACATATTCAATAACAGAACACTTAAATTTCAGTACTTCCGAACATGTATTTCTGAGGATAACAGACCCAAAATCCGTGGTCAGATCAGATTGGAAAAGATGGAACCCCTTAGTGATTCACAATGAATGTTATTAAAACTTCTGAAAAATAAAATAAAATAAAATAAAATAAAATAAAATAAAATAAAATAAAATACAACTTCTGAGAAGTCTGTAGTAAAGAAATGAATTTGTTTAGTCCAGTCCAAAGGTTAACTTCCAAACATCACGATTGCTGTGTCTATCCTAGTTATACATCTTCCTCATTTCCTATTTATACATTCTCTCTGTTCTCTGTGTATGCACTTAACACTTGGCCTGACCAAACAACAACTTGTCTGTTTTGAATAATATACAATTATTACATTAACATTAAATTCTAGTCCTTTTATTGAAATAATATTAACCAATAACCTTGTCAAATATTCTAGTCTACTATCCTAAGGTATTTTTTAAAAGTCTATATTATGACAGTTGCTCTGTTCACATCACCCCTATCTTCCTAGAATTATTGTAAAAATCAAATAAGATAATAATCAGAAAACTATTTTGAAAACCATAGTGTCAAACATATCTAAATTGTCCTCGTTGCCATTAAAATCATTACCATCACCGACTCCCATACTGACATCTATAAAACCCCATTTCTTACAAACTACCAAGTTTTCACTATTTGTGTGCTCTTCAAGTTTAAAAGTTTCAAACAAATGATTTAATTTCTCTAAAAATAATCTTATAGTAGGGTTACAATAGTTTTTGATCTCTCTATATATTTTTTTGTATTTTATCAAAACTCTTACTGAAAAACGACTGAGTATGTTCTCTTTTACAGGGGCATAAAATATTCTATTATGTTCTAAAATCAGGAAACAGGAGTCACAAAACCATAGAATGTCTAGTGTGCATGCACGCACGCACACGCACACACACACACACACACCCTTTTGACCAATAAACTTCTTCATTTTCATTTACCTACCACCCTAACAAACATTACCTGTTCTGTGGACCATCACCAACTAAATATTCAACAATTCTATCCAGAGCACCTCGCTCTCGGGGGAGAATGGGTCTTGCTAAAGGTGGACCTGGAGGATGAAGACCTAGTAAAGGAACAATAAAATTTATTTATATAGTTATTTTTACATGATACATATTTAAATATTACTCATATATTTATTTATATGTATAAAATACATTTAAATTTTAATTAACTTACCAAGTACTATCCATGCTTGTCAGAACTTTTGAAAGATTTTAACAAAAATAATAGCAACTCTTATAAATCTCTTCAGAGCATTCAGGTTTTCATTAAAAATATATACTACAAAATATGTTAAATTATGTTCTATATCAAAACCATCAACATAATCTATTAAGAAATGAAGCTACATTGGTCTCTGTACAAACTAATTTTTAAAATGCCCAGATTCTTAAAATCTTATGTAATAACAAATTAGGAGACTTCCATTTGGAGCAATAATAGAGTAAAACAGGGGTCATATTTACCTTCCACCTAAAACAACTAAAATACTATGAAAAATATATTATGAAACAGTTGTAAGGACATTAAAAATCAGGCAAGGTAGGATAAAGATTCCTGAGAGACCAAAAGCAAGTAAGATGAACCTACAATTGCCCCAGCTTGTTGCCTGGAGAAAATCTCTAGGCAACAGCTCAGGGAGGGTAAATCCAGCTGAAATATATCAGTCTCCCTAAGTTTGAGAAGATAAAGCTGGAACTCTAAGAAGACCAAGGCAGCTTGGGTTTACAGGAAGAGTACTAGAGAGAAGAAAATGCACACAGCAAGAACACCAAAGATCTACAGAGGATCCCTGAGACTATTCAACAGAGTACTGATTGGTATATGTGTATGATGAAACTGAAGACAGAGAAAGAATTGCCCCCAGATATTAAAGGTAATAGTGTTCACATGGGGCCAAAGTATAGCACATTCTCACCAACCAGAGTGGAAACCTTCATAACTCCCAGGTCACTGGGTAAGCATTCAGAGGACCTTTGTATAGAGACATAAAAACATCCAGTGTTCAATAACATAAAACTTATAATGCCTGATATCAGATTAAAAATTATTGAACATGATGGGGCACCTGGGTGACTCAGTGGGTTAAGCGTCTGACTTAGGCACAGGTCATGATCTCATGGTTTGTGAGTTCAGCCCTATGGCGGGCTCTGTGCTGACAGCTCAGAGACTGGGGCCTGCTCCGGATTCTGTTTCTCCCTCTCCCCCACTCACGCGCTGTCTCTCTCAAAAATTAAGCATTAACCAAGAACCATAAAATACCTAGGAATAAACCTAACCAAAGATGTAAAAGATCCGTATGCTGAAAACTATAGAGAGCTTATGAAGGAAATTGAAGAAGACACAAAGAAATGGAAAAACATTCCATGCTCATGGATTAAAAGAATATTGTTAAAATGTCAATACTACCCAAAGCAATCTACACATTCAATGCAATCCCAATCAAAATTGCACCAGCATTCTTCTTGAAGTTAGAACAAACAATCCTAAAATTTGTATGGAACCACAAAAGACTCCAAATAGCCAAAGTAATACTGAAGAAGAAACCCAAAGCAGGAGGCATCACAATCCCTGACTTTAGCCTCTACTACAAAGCTGTAATCATCAAGACAGCATTGTATTGGCACAAAAACAGACACATAGACCAATGGAATAGAACAGAGAACCCAGAATTGGACCCACAAATGTATGGCCAACTAATCTTTGACAAAGCAGGAAAGAGTATCCAGTGGTAAAAAAGATAGTCTCTTTAGCAAATGGTGCTGGGAGAACTGGACAGCAACATGAAGAAGAATGAAAACTAGACCACTTTCTTACACCATACACAAAAATAAACTTAAAATGGATGAAAGACCTGAATGTGAGACAGAAAACCATCAAAACCCTAGAGGAGAAAGCAGGAAAAAACCTCTTTGACCTCAGCCAGAGCAATTTCTTACTCAACACATCTCCAAAGGCAAGGGAATTCAAAGCAAAAATGAACTATTGGGACCTCATCAAGATAAAAAGCTTCTGCACCGCAAAGGAAACAATCAACAAAACTAAAAGGCAACCGATGAAATGGGAAAAGATATTTGCAAATGACATATCGGATAAAGGGCTAGTATCCAAAATCTATAAAGAACTCACCAAACTCCACACCTGAAAAACAAATAATCCAGTGAAGAAATGGGCAGAAGACATGAATAGACACTTTTCCAAAGAAGACATCCAGATAGCCAACAGACACATGAAAAGATGCTCAACGTCACTCATCATCAGGGAAATACAGATCAAAGCCACACTGAGATACCACCTCACACCAGTCAGAGTGGCTAAAATGAACATATCAGGAGACTATAGATGCTGGCCAGGATGTGGAGAAACAGGAACCCTCTTGCACTGGTGGTGGGAATGCAAACTGGTGCAGCTTCTCCGGAAAAGTGTGGAGGTTCCTCAAAAAATTAAAAATAGAACTACCCTATGACCCAGCAATAGCATTGCTAGGAATTTACCCAAGGGATACAGGAGTGCTGATGTACAGGGGCACTTGTACCCCAATGTTTATAGCAGCACTTCCAACAATAGCCAAATTATGGAAAGAGCCTAAAAGTCCATCAACTGATGAATGGATAAAGAAAGATGTTGTTTATATATACAATGGAATACTACTTGGCAATGAGAAAGAATGAAATCCTGCCATTTCTGGCAACGTGGATGGAACTGAAAGGTATTATGCTAAGTGAAATAAGTCAGTCAGAGAAAGACAGATAGCATATGTTTTCACTCACATGTGGATCTTGAGAAACTTAACAGAAGACCATGGGGGAAGGGAAGGGGAAAAAAAAACAGTTACAGAGAGGGAGGGAGGCAAACCATAAGAGACTCTTAAATACAGAGAACAAACTGAGCGTTGATGGGGGAGAGGGGAAAATGGGGGATGGGCATTGACCCATAAATTTAACTAAGTTAAAAAAAAAGCATTAAAAATTATTAGACATGCAAATAAGCAGGAAAATACAACCCATAATGAGAAAAATAACCAAAAATGACCTAGAAATGACAGTTTATAGAATTAGTAGACAAATACACATTATTTTAAAGCTTTGTATTTTGTTGGGTTTTTTTACATGTATTTTTTTTTTCAGAGACAGACAGAGCATGAGCGGGGGAGGGGCAGAGACAGAGAGGGAGACACAGAGTTCAAAGCAGGGTCCTGACCCTGAGCTGTCAGCACAGAGCCCGACACAGGGCTCTGTGAGATCATGACCTGAGCTGAAGTTGGACGCTTAGCTGACTGAGCCACTCAGGTGCCTCAATAGACAAATACATGCTTATTATGACTCTATTCTATATGCTTGAGAATCTACAGGAAAGATTCAATGTGTTAGTAAAGAAATGGAAAAATTTAAAAGACCTAAACTGAACTTCTACAGATGAAAACTATAATGTATAGGATGAAAAATCTGCTGATGAGATAAATAGCACTTTGGACATTACAGGGAAAAGAAAAAGTAAATTTGAAGATATAGCAATAGAAGCCATACAAAATGAAACACAAAGAAAAGCCTACAAATTTTTTTAAATAAATCATCAGCAAGCTGCATAATATGCATATAATTGGAATCCATAAGAAAGGAAAGAGAAAACAGTACTGCAAAAAAATAAGGCACAAAAATTTTCCAAATTTGATGAAAGCTATAAACCCACAAATCCAAGAATATTAACAAACCCTAAGCACAAGAAATAATTTCGCACCAAGGCACAGATCCTCAAATTGCTTAAGACCAGTGATAAGGAGAAAATCTTAAACACCGTCATAAAAAGGTGCATTACATACAGAGAAACAGAGATAAGAATGACAGATTTCTCATCAGAAAATAAGCAAACCAAAAGATAGTAAAACAATATTTTTAAAGAAAAACTATCAATTAGAATTCCGTATTAGCAAAAACATCTTTTAAAAATGAAGGCAAAATTAAAACTTTTTCAAACATACAAAACTGAAAGAATTCATCATTTGCAGAACTGCACTGTAAACATGTTAAAAGAAGTCCTCAGGCAGAAGGAAAATGACATCAAACAGAAAGTGGGATCTATACAAAGGAAAGAAAAATAACTAAAATGGTTACCATGCGGGTAAATATACAAAACTTTCATTATTTAAATCCCTTTCAAATATAATTGATAGCTTAAAGGAAAAATAACTCTTTTCGTGTGTGTGGTTTACAACATATCTAGAAGTAAAATGTATGGCAATAATAGCACAAAGTCCAGGAAAGGAGAAACCTAAGTATACTGTTGTTAGAATCTCAAACTACTTGTGAACTGGTATTATATCACTTGAAGGTGAACTGTAAGTTAAAGTATATACATATAAGATATATGTAAACCTCAAAACACCCACTAAAATAATGTGAAAAAGGGGTGCCTGGGTGACTCAGTCGGTTAAGCGTCCGACTTTGGCTCAGGTCATGATCTCACAGTTTGTGAGTTCAAGCCCCTGTCGGGCTCTGTGCTGTCAGCTCAGAGCCTGGAGCCTGCTTCGGATTCTGTGTCTCCTTCTCTCTCTGCCCCTCCCCCACTTGTGCTCTGTCTCTCTCTGTCTCTCAAAAATAAATAAATGTAAAAAAAAAAAATTTTAATAACATGAAAAAGCAATACAGTTAGTAAGGCAATGAAAAAGGATAAAATAAAATAATAAAAGATACTCAATTCAAAAGAAGGCAGAGAAGTAATAGAACAGAAGGGACAAGTAGAAAAAAAATAAATAGCACAATAGAAGACTGAAACTCAAACCCAAATATACCAACCATATTAAATGTATGTAGCCCAAACATCTCCATTATGAGCCAAAGATGTCAGAATAGATTAAAAAGCAAGACCTGATATATGTTGTTTCAAAAAAAAAAAAAATTAAAATACAAAGATACAAGGGCGCCTGGGGTGGCTCAGTCAGTTGACTGGGTGGCTGAGTCATGATCTCACAGCTGTGAGTTTGAGCCCCGCATCAGGCTCTGTGCTGGCAGCTCAGAACCTGGAGACTGCTTCAGATTCTGTGTCTCCCTCTCTCTCTGCCCCTCCCCTGCTCACACTCTGTCTCTCTCTCCTTCAAAAATAAATAAACATTGGAGTGCCTGGGTGGCTCAGTCAGTTGAGTGTCCGACTTTGGCTCAGGATCTCACAGTTCAGTTCGTAAGTTCGAGCCCCGTGTCGGGTTCTGTGCTGACAGCTCAGAGCCTGGAACATGCTTCAGATTCTGTGTCTCCCTCTCTCTCTGCCCCTAACCCACTCTCATTCTGTCTCTGTCTCTCTCAAAAATAATTAAACATTAAAAAAAATTTTTTTAATAAAATACAAAGACACAAATAGTTTAAAAATAAATAACAGAAACAATATATATAAATTTCCTAACACTAATCAAAAGAAATCTGGAGTAGCTGTATTAATGTCATTATCAGGGATAAAAAAGGGTAATTTATAATGACAATGGAGTCAATTTATCAAGAGAACACAATAATCCTAAACATACATATGCATCATAACACGCTTCAAAACACATGAAGCAAAAACTAACAGAAGTACAAAAAGAAATAGACAAGTATATATTTGGTATATATGTAATCTATATATGTATACATAATAGTATATATAATATATATACACAATAATATATAAAATATATATATAACAGTATATACAACACATATACACAATATATATAATGTGTATATATATATATATATAATAGTATTTATTTATTTATACACACAAAATAATGCGGTTGGAGATTGCAACAGCTTTCTCTCAATAATTGACAGAATAAACACAGAAATCAGTAATGACATAAAAGACTTGAACGGGGCGCCTGGGTGGCGCAGTCGGTTAAGCGTCCGACTTCAGCCAGGTCACGATCTCGCGGTCCGGGAGTTCGAGCCCCGCGTCGGGCTCTGGGCTGATGGCTCAGAGCCTGGAGCCTGTTTCCGATTCTGTGTCTCCCTCTCTCTCTGCCCCTCCCCCGTTCATGCTCTGTCTCTCTCTGTCCAAAAAATAAATAAACGTTGGAAAAAAAAAATTTTTTTTTTAATAAATAAATAAATAAAAGACTTGAACACCACTATCTGCTACCAACTTGACCTGACATTTATAGCCACTCTATCCAACAGAAACAGAATATGTATTCAAGTGAATATAAAACATTTACCAAGACAGATGATATTCTGAGACATAAAACAAGTTTCAGTACACTTAAGAAGATTCAAATACAAAGTATGTTTTCTGAACCCAATAGAATTGAATTTCAAATCACCAACAGAAAGACATCAAGGAAATCTCCAAATAACAAATCTCTAAATAACATACATTTAAATAACCGAGGGTTCAAAGAAAAATCAAAATATAATTTTGAACTGAATGAAAATGAAAAAACAACATATCAAATTTATGATATGCAGCTAAAGCAGTACTTAGAGGATAATTTATAACACTAAACATCTATGAAAGGGGGTAAATCTAAAATTCATGAACTCAGCTTCCGCCTTAAAAAACTAAAAGAGAAGAGCAAATGAAACCCAAGATGAACAGAATAAAGGAATAAAGAGTAAATAATAAAATAGAAAATATAAAAATAATTGAGAAAATCTGGTTGTTTTGAGAAGATCAAAATTGATAAACCTCAAGCCAGACTAATCAGAGAAAAAAAAAAAGGTAAGATAAAAAATACTATCATCAGGAATGAAAGAAATGGCATAATCTAAATTATAAAGATATCAAAAGGATAATAAGAGTATAATGAATAGCTTTATCTCAATAAATTCAAAAGTTAAGTGAAATAGACAAATCCTTTGAAAGACCACCAAACTACCACAGCTTACTCAACAAGAAATGGTAACTATTCAGCATGCTAAAATTTTATTAAGAACTTTCATATCTATGTTCCTAAGGGATATTAGTCTGTAGATTTTTTTTCAACTGAATTTTTAGTTTGAAAACAAAAACAAAAAACCCTTCCACAAAGAAAACACTGGAGTCAGATGCTTCAACCTGTCAATTCTACCAAACATTTGAGGAAAAAATAATATAAACTCTCCACAAACTTGTCTGTGAAATTGAAGATGAGAGAATACTTTCTCATACTTTTGATAGCAAAATCAGACAAAGACATTATTAGAAAAAAAAAAAATACTGTTGACCAATATCCCTAAGGAAAATTAACGCAAACATTTTTAACAAACTTTTAGCAAATCAAACCCAACAATATATATAAAAAATAAAACACCATGACTAAGTCGGATTTATCCCAGGGAAGCAAGATAGTCTAATATTTAAAAATCAATGTATTTCACTGTATGAACAGACATTAAATAAACTAAAACCCCATTATTAGCATCTCAAGAGATGCAGAAAAAAAAAATGATAAAATCCATTATCCATTATTGATAAAAGTCTTCAGCTACCTAGAAATAGAAGGGTACTTCCTCAACCTGATAAAAGTTATCCATATACAACAAAACAATAACAACAACAACAGAAAAAACCCTACAAGTTAACATCATGCTGACTGATGAAAAAGTAACTTCTTTCCTCCTAAGATCAGCAATAAGGCAAGAATGTCTGCTTTTGCAATTTCTTTTTTTTTTTTTTTTTTTTTTTAATATTTTAAGCAATCTCTATACCCAACATGGGGCTTGAACTCACAACCTCAAGATCAAGAGTCACACACTCCACCAACTGTACCAGCCAGGCGCCCCTGCTTTTGACGCTTCTACTTAATATTGTACTAAAGGTTCTACCTAGTGCACTAAGTAAGGTAAGAGTAAGAAACAAAAGGAATCCAGATTAGAAAAGAAGTAGAAATTACCGTTATTCACAGACAATGTAAGAGTCGATGTAGAAAATACTATAGAATCTATTTAAAAACTAATAAAACTAATAAGTTTAACAAGATTACAGGATACAAGACCAAAATACAAAAATTAATTGCATTTATATATATGTATATATATATTAGCAATGAACAACTAGAGATACCAAAACAAAGCCATTTACATTAGGATCAAAAGTTGGAAACAATTACATATACATTTAACCAAAAAACATACAAAACCTACATACTAAACACTACAAATCATTGCTGAGAAAAACTGAAGATCTAAACAAAGAGAGAGACATACTGTGTTCATGTAATAAACTAGGCAATATCAGAAGAGACAAATGGAGAATAGAGAGTAAAAGAATAACCTAGTTTTGGGGGGGCTTTTTCGTTATTTTTATTTTTATTTGAGAGAGAGCACACGCAAGCAGGGTACAGAAGCAGGGAGAGAATCTTAAGTAGGCTCCATGCTCAGCACAGAGCCTGATGTGGAGCTCAATCCCACGACACTGGGATCATGACCTGAGCCAAAATCAAGAGTTGGATGCTCAACCAACTAAGCCACCTAGGCGCCCCAGTAACCTAGTTTTAATTAGTGATTTACATCACATAAACACATCAACAACAAAAATGACGAGCTATAAACTGTAACTCCACAAACTTTGAAAACTGAAAGAGAACTGTTTGCAGGAGATACTCTGAACTGAGAGACAACACAGAAGGCAGCACTAAGAAGAAAAGTGAGAGAATAAAATAAGTGATGTTTGCCTTTGTAAAGCAAGGCAGGATGAACACAAAAATAAGATAGGCAGCAATGAAGGTTTATATGAAGACCTCACAGAAGACTTTGCAACAAAATGAGACGTTGCTGGAATAAGCCTTGCAATACAAGGATACAAGGTTTTCAAAATGATTCTGACAAAAACCAAAGTTTAAGAGTAACAATACTATATTAATGTTTTAAAGGATAATAAAAGAGATTTGCTTTGTAAATCACCACAAACCTAAAGGCTGTTGCCATCTAAAAAAGGGCAAATGATGTCAAAATTGTAGCAATTAACAACTGAAATTTAAGTTGTAGAATAAGTTCTTAATATAACAAATCAAGAACATTTTTTCAGATTTCATCAGATATTAGTTTACTTGTATTAACATTCAATTGTTATCATCAAAAAGTAAACCTGGATGCAAACACTTAGATAATGCACACTCATTATCAAGTTTTCAACTAGAATAAGTATGCCAAATTATATCTTGAAAGCCTTCAAGTCAAATTACCTTTTGCTGGAATATTTTACTTCTACATGTTTAAAATGAAAATGTCCGTAAAGGAATCTGGATACATAAAACAACAGATTTCATAAAAAGTATCTTAAATGCTGTGCATACTGATGACTTTTAAAATAACACATCTTCACATTTATGCTGTTATGGATAACGGTAATTAATACAAACATCAAAAGCAATCATTGTAGGAATACTGGTCATTTTTACACAGCCTGGCAAATTATCAAGTACCTGCTGGTTATTAATTTTCAAACATATGGGAGCCCTGTGGTAATACACATTAGATTGATTCTCTTCCACAAATATGGCATAATGAAAAAATGAATTATTAATCTTCTCTATAAGAAATCATTTAACTCATTCATATTTTTGGCAATGTACAACTTAAATACTCTTCTACATGGAAAACAAATCAAGAACATTAGTAAAATATGCTTTATTTACATGATCGTGAAATTTAGGCCATTTTCCCTCTATAACCCTATTCTTATACATGCAATACAGTTTTTATTACTTTATACAGGTTTCTCCCTCTCTCTCTCTCTCTCAAAATAAATAAATACACTTTTATTTCCTTAAAACTAATTAGATACACAAATGTATATAATTCATGCATTCTCAGACAAGAAAAAGTTCTTTCATAACTTTTCAGTAACTAAGAACTTTACAAATCATGTGTATCTCAAATCAATCAGATAATAACAGAAAGATAAATAATTTTCAATCAACTTAATTTTTCTGAATTTCACAAAATACATGGCTGCCTTAAGTGACATCATTATATGTCAAATTTGAAAGTATTTTTTCAGTAACTACTTTAAAGTTATGGCTTATATACATTTAATTTGCAGCCAGCTTTCTTAATTTGTTTATAAATTAACAGTTTTCTAAAATCTTATGCTCCTTTTTTTTTTAACGCAAAGCAGGAAAAAACTCTACTGTCATAGTAACATTTAGATTGCTTTTATTATATAAGTGCCCTGTATACTTGATATCAACTACTCACTAGCCTCAAAATCATTATAAATTATAGGTTAGTAATTACTCATGAAATAACACAATCATCTAAATTAGAATTAAATATCCTAAAATAAGATAAATAGGGGCCCTGGGTAGCTCACTCAGTTAAACGTCCAACTCCTGATTTCAGCTCAGGTCATGATCTCACGGTTTAGACCGAGTCCCAAAACCAGCTCTGCGCTGACAGCATGGAGACTGCTTGAGATCCTCTCCCTCCCTCTCTCTGCCCCGTGTGTGTATGCTCTCACTCTCTCTCTCTCTCCCTCTCTCTCTCAAAATAAATAAATAAACTTTAATAAATAAAGACAAGATAAATCATTTACTACCATATTCAAGAATCTGACATGGAAATTTATATAAAATAATGTGATCTGCTGAAGCAGTAGATTTCCATGTACCATCACACTGCAAAAGAAATAATAATCAGGGTAATATAATCTATTACACTTCAAAAATGGGGTCTTCCCCTAGAGCTCTACCACACTGAACAAAGAAAATCCAAAGAAATGAAATAGTAAAGGCAGTATGTTAATTTAATAGAACTTTATGCTAAAGTATCTGCCAGAAAATACTAAGGTTCTTTGGCTTAATAAAAGAAAAATCTACCAGCCCATAGTAACAATAATAGTACTGTAGACTACAATGCAGAAACAGTCTTCCTGGAATATGTTGTCATGCTTAAAAATGTATGTGAAGAGTTTAGCAAAAAACATGAATATATTCCAAAAGTGTTCTCTTCTATCCCCATTTTATATAAATCTGGAGCCATTCTAAATCTGAATATAAAAAGATATGCTATACTGTTGACTACAGAATACTACAAAGTTTTATTGCCATTTAAACAAAGAAGCCATAACAGTTAAATGAGCTCAAGAAATAGGTTTCAGTATCACAAGGTGCCAGCTGTAAAGAGTTATGGCTAATTGAATATGGAACTCCTGCTTAATCAGATAACTGCTCTGCTATTTCCAAATGAAATGCCATTTCCATACTGCCTGAAAATGGCCCGTTTTATTGGTAACCAGAGAAAACAATATAAACTGTAAATAACATTAAGTGCTCTGTTTACCCATTCCAGGCACTGAAGTAGCAGGGGATCCAAGACGTCTTGGTAACACATTTGATGATAGGGCTGGAGTAACAGTTCTTTCTGGGGGTCCACCAGGGGCTGAACTGTCCTTTGGTGGTCCAGGAGATACTGGAACTTGTGGAGAAGGGCTCTGGCTAGAGCTTGCTGGTGTTGGAGAAAGGTTTCTCTGAGCTGCGGTTCGCTGACGAATCTCTGAGAATAAGAATTAAAAAGTGTATTTTCAATTTAATATCTGTATTAGCCAATACCACAAATGACACATTTAATGAAGTTTTGTGGCACCAGAAAGCATCTCTAGGGTCGAGACTTCTTATAATAAGAAATCTATAAAATGTACATTGAAAACTGACTATAACAGAGTACTCCATTTCTGATCCTATACTTCCAACTGTATATATTTACACAAAAAGCCTCCATCTATCACAGGTATCACTTTTCAAAATAAATTCAATGAAAATAAAACCATCCCCAATTATGTGTCATGTCTTTTTATAGTAATCCTCTCTAACTTATGATGAAGGAAAGTTTATTAAAATTAGTGAAAACTCTAATGAAAATGGCAGATTTTTTTCAAGATAAAAAAAAAGATAACTAAGAAATGAATGAATGAAGTATATTCTAGAATCATCAAATAATTTATGAGGTACTTAATCTAAGTAGTCACAGAAATGCTGAAAACGTATTCTTTACTATTAGGTACCATTCCCACTCTCCTTATATTATTAACATCCTTTTGGTAATTTTTTTTTTTTTTTGTCAATACTTTCAATAAAGGAAAACTTCCACTCTGCATAAACAGTATCATCACAAATAAATCTAAATAAATCTCATCTTTTAGTTGCAGAAATTACAAGATTTTCTGTATTAGGGGTTGGTAAATGTGCCATATCCAGGCTCCTGCCCCTTTTTATAGTTTTATTAAAACATGACAACACTCTTTTTTGTTTACATATTGCCTATAGCTGCTTTAGAAGAGCTGAGAAGAGATCATATGACTGTCAGAGCCATTTACTATATTTACTATCTGTCCCTTTACAGAAAGTTTCATAATTCCCTACTCCATAACATTTCACTTCTATCATTTCCCCTTCCCACCATATCTTACTTGAATGTCAATGGTAAGATCTCAAGTAAAGTGCTTATCGCTTTTTAATTCTACATATCACCTTAAATTATCACAAATCCTTGAACAGTAGGCTGAAACTAAAGAAGTTAAGTTCCAATTGGCATGACTGGTAAAAATGCATACTTCCAGAAGCAAAATATTTTAAGTTTGGACTCTGGCAGTTAAAGATTTTCATTAAAAGTTCACTGCCACTAAAAGTATAGCTCTAGCATCAGATTTCAGTTTACTACAATCTAGTCTACCAGCTAAGAACCTGGGCCCTGTAATCAGAAAAGTCTGGTTAGAATCCTACAGCTTTACAAGACCTTAGATGGGATAACTTCACTAAACCTCTTTTCTTCATCTGTAAATTCAGGATAATAATATTAACTCATAGAACTGTAATAAGGATTAAATAAGATAATGTCTGTATTGATAGCTCACATTTACTGAATACATCCATAATATTTCAGATGACAGTGTTTTCACACAAAGTATTTTCAAATGACCAGTTAGGGTGTTATTACTGAGACCAACTAATTTTCCTCTGGCTCTTAATTTAGTCTCTAAGCTAGCCACTGAAATAATAAATTACAAGCAGATCATCATTATAGAAATGGAACTGTCTTTGTATTTGGTGATTTTCCACGCAGTTTAGAAATCTTCAGATTTTACCTGGACCAATTGTATCCTAATATCTCTTGCAAATTAGCTGGTTACCTAATTATCTTTTACTCACAAGGAACACCTTAAGAGGTGGTTACACATTAGGAAAGCCATTAAATGCTGCAAAAAGTACTGAGGGGCACCTGGCTGGCTCAGTCAGTAGAGCATGCAACGCTTGATCTCAAGATCATGAGTTCAAGCCCCAGGTTGGGTATAGAGTCTACTTAAAAAAAAAAAAAAACCACAAAAGGTACTAAGATCAGTGAAATTATATTAAGATTTGGTCATTTGAATTGATTTTAAAAAACAAGGTATCAGGTACTGCAAATCATTTTTCAGCCAATTTTCAGGTAAACCATAACTCAAAAAAAGACATTTTCCTTCCAGATAAATAAAAGTTTAACATGTATTAGACTATATTAAAAGTAGCTATTAAGATTTGAAACTGCTTCCTCTAAATGCGCATCTACCCTGGAGCTCTTAACTAAAGTACCCTTTTAACATCAGCCATGTAGGACTGAAAGATGAGGTCTGTAACTAGCTAGTTAACAAAGGACACCATGTGTAGCATTCCATGAAAGAGACCCTTGGCTTAATAATTTCTAAATAATCGAAATTTAGGCAGAAAAGGGAGAAAAATGATATAAGAGAGTCAGGAAAGGGAGAAAACATAGTGTCATTGTTTTCAAAGGAAAAGCAAGTAACAAAGAATTAGAATATCAATAGGTGAAAATACCTAGTAGTACAACATCCAATCTATAGTTGGTAAGGTGTTATGAAATATTCTGGTAGTCTCAATTTAAAACATCTAAGATTTATCTACTTTTAGTCACCTGCCATTCACAAATGCTTTGTATTATAATTTCTCTAAAATGTTTATGGTATTCAACTAAGTATTATATTGTTATATTCAACATTTCCTGCATTTAAATGTAAAATACCATCCCCCCAAAATATTTACCAAGCATTTCACATCATTCTGGCAAAGTATCATAAAGAGTGTTTCATAAACTCAAGTCTTCACTACAAGATGTTTCAACATCCTTATCTGTGATCAGTCACTGATTCAATAAAAATCACATTCAACAAGAATGAGTACATGTCTATATTTTTAAATTCCAAATGAAACAAATAGAGTCTGAATGAGATTAAAAACCAGTACATTACAATAAACAAATTTTAAAATAATGAAAAAACAAGACAGTTGTTAAAAAGCATAGACTGCCAGAAATAAGTCAGAGAAAGACAAATACCATATGATTTCACTCACATATGGAATTTAAAAAACAAACAGATGAAGATAGGGGTGAAAAAAAGAGAGAGGCAAGCAATAACACAGACCCTTATCTATAGAGAACATACTGAGGGTTGCTGGAGGGGAGGAGGGCAGGGGAATGGGTTAAATGGGTGATAAATATTAAGGAGGGCACTTGTGATGAGCACTAGGTATTATATATAAGTGATGAATCACTAAATCCTATACCTGAAACCAATATTACACTGTATGTTAACTAAGTGGAATTTAAATAAAAACTTGAAACTAAAAAAAAAAAAAAAAAAAAAAAAAAACAGACACCGGGATCAAGCTGTGTGGATTTAAGTTTCAGCTCTACCCTGTTTATTAGATGTGCATGCAACCTTTTCCAAGTTGATGACAACTTTCAGTTCAGCTTCCTCATAATAGGAATACTTAACCTCTTATGGTTGTTGTAAAGATTAAATAAGATAAGCAACACAAAGGGCTTAACCAAAGCACAAGTACTTAATAAGTACTTAATAAACAGTAACTATTAGTAGTATTCATCTAAACTTTCCAGAGATTACAATAAATCAAAAGCTAAGCAACCTACAACTTCTAAAGCCATAATTAAAATAAAATGTAGATATTAATGTACAAATTAAATGTTTTCCTAAAGTTATTTGTGAACTGACTTAAATGTGTAAATTCACAATTTATGCAAAAACTTAAATCTATAACTCTAGCATATTATCGATAATTCTTGAGATAAAAGTTCTAGAAATCAAATAATTCTCTTGATTTATCAGATTTTTAAATACTGATTCTTTACATGTAGAGGGTTTTGTCTTCATTTCGGTATTAAGCTGGAATAGGAAGAATACCATATTATAGTTAGGAGACCTGGATTTTCACCCTAGTGATACCACCAGTTCCTTATGTAGATAAAAAGTCTTTTATCTACTCTGGGTTTCAAATTTCTTTAAAGAGTGTTGGCAAAACTACAAAGATGATCCTCATATTTTCCCTAGCACTGGTCAAAGGTTTTCTGAACACTATGTCCAGTTCTAAGCCTCATAAGAAAAAGTGTCAAGAAAAAGCTTTTGAATGATTCACATATGTAAATGTGGAGATTTTTAAATTGGGGGTGAATAAGGCTCTTTATAAGTGATTTCTAAATGTAGTTCTGTGAGACATAAGGGATATATCTTCAGGAGAATTTCCATTGTTAAATGTATATAAATTCTGGTCTCTAGTGTTTAAATTTATATGATTCCTTTAAAAAAATCAAAATAATAGGGGCGCCTGGGTGGCGCAGTCGGTTGAGCGTCCGACTTCAGCCAGGTCACGATCTCGCGGTCCGTGAGTTCAAGCCCCGCATCGGGCTCTGGGCTGATGGCTCAGAGCCTGGAGCCTGCTTCTGATTCTGTGTCTCCCTCTCTCTCTGCCCCTCCCCCGTTCATGCTCTGTCTCTCTCTGTCCTAAAAATAAATAAACGTTGGGAAAAAAAAAAAAATCAAAATAATAAAGACCATGGATCTGACATCTCTTTTACTTTCAAAATTTTCTGAACTCTATATTCACTGTACCATCTTCTACATATCCTACTCATGCTAAGCTACTTTAAACTCAGCCTCTGCCCTATTTCTCCACTTAGATTGTTTTCTCAATAGGTGGATGCCTTTTAACAACAAAATTACTCCATAACTTCTTCCTTCCCATAGAGGCAAAGCTTTTGGGAGGGAAGAAAAACTTCCCCAACATTTTACTTCTCAACCCAACACAATCTGTTTTTTGTCTTTCTTAGCTACAATATCACTTACCACTTACCACTGAAGACACCATTGCTTTGGTTACCAACAAACCTACACCATTACTGTTAACAGCTACTCTTTAAGGAATCCCTATTATCTACTAGGAACTACACTAGGTGATTAATGTGAGTTTACTAATGTCATCTAATATTTAAACCAACTCTTTGAGATAATTCTTATCCTTAGTTTTCAAAAGAAGAAACTAAAGCTCAAAAGCTAAGCAACTTGCAAATGCTCACAGTAAAATAAGAGATGGAGGCAGGATACAAATCCCAGTGTTTATTACAACAATGCCCTCAACTCTGTTATAACTTATCAGATTCAATGGCCTCACTTGTCTTCTACTCACCTGACCCTTTGCAGACTATGACAGCAGATGCATCCCTAACTACACTTCAACTTTCTAGATGCCAGTTTAGTTCTGCTTTTAACTTTAATCATTCCTTCTTTTTCCTGGGCTCCTCCTTTTGCCATCTACCCTTAAATGTTAATATTCCCTGGAGTTCTGCCATAGGCCTTCTTACTCTGTTTTCTCTCCCTGGGCAATTTCACTCAATCCCATGGTTTGAATAACTATCATCTATACGTTCCAATCATTCCTAATCTGTACTTATAACCTTAACCTTCTTCCTGAGCTTCATATGAAATAATCAATTACCTATAAACCATACCACTTAGATGTCACTTGACTCAACAAATCCAAAAGCAAATCCATTATCTTCTACACAAACGTACTACTCCAAGTCTTATGCTTATCTTGCTTAAAACATCTAACCAGTTGCCAAAAACCTAGGTGATATCTGGACCCCTCTTCCCACTCCCCACTTTCCAAATCTAATTGTCATAAAATCTTGTCAATCTAATCTTAAATCTTAATTATCTCTTAAATCTCTTCTTTTTCAACTCCTTTGCCACAACTTTATATCCTGTAGGCCTTTATCTCTTACCTATAATAGATTATATCCTAATCCATCTCCATGTCTTCAACCTTGTTCTCTCCAAATCCATTCTCCATGTTACAAAAAAAAAAAAAAAAAAAAGGGTTCTTTCTAAAATGCAAAGCCTCCAGTGGCTTTCCATGTCACATATACAATAAAGTCCCAAACTCCAGAATGTTGCATACAAAATGCTTCATGATCATCCTTCCCTCACATAAACACTACCTCCCTTTTTTGGGCATACAGCACTATTTGCAGTCTCTTAAGGTACCCCATTGTTTCCCTCTTCTTATCTTTGCATGTGAAGTAGACCTGAACAGTCCTATCCCAGTGTGTTCTCAAGGCACATTGTTACTAAAATTTATAATGCATTGTGATTTGTACCTACCACCTTCATTGTGGTCCTTAATACGTTAAGATTATTTACATGAGCGCACCCTTCTGAACCAAGAGCTCCTAGACAGGAACTGCATCTTAGTAGCCCCAGGATTTGATAAGTAATTAGCACAGAGTGTGAGCTTAATAAACATCTGTGAAATAAATTTACTTTCCACTTGAATTTCAAGATTAAATTTCCAACTGCCTGTTATCCAACTTAGATGGTATAGTAGGCAGAAAAATGGCCTCCCACACATACGCACATTCTCATCCTCAGAACCTATAAATGTTATGTCACATGAAAGAGGAATTAAGATTGCAGATAGAATTAAGACTGTTAATCAGCTGAATTTGTGTTCCCTGCTTCATTGAGAATTTCAGCCTAACTTCAGGAGACCATACAAAAAAAGCCAACTTCAAGCAGAAAATATGCTAATCACATATGCCACTTGCCAGCCTTTAGTTTACTATTTGTGTTGTTCTGCTTTTTAAATTAATAATAAATTTTCTTATATTATTTTATAAACAAATAATCCAACTTAAAAACAGGCAGAGAACATGACTAGATGTTTTTCCTAAGAAGACACAAAGATGGCCAACAGACACATGAAAAGAAACTCAACATCACTAATCATCAGGGATATGAATATCAATGCCACTGTGAGATATCACCACATACTAGTCAGAATGGCTAGTACCAAAAAGACAAGAAATAACAGGTGTTGGCAAGGATGTGGAAGAAAGGGAACCTTTCTACAATATTGGTAGGAATGTAAATTGATGCAATCACTACGAAAAACAGTATGGAGCTTCCTTAAAAATTAAAAATTTAAAAGTAGAAATACCATACAACTTCCACTTCTGAGTATTTACCAGAGAAAAACAAAAACACTAATTTGAAAAGTTAAATACACCCTTATGTTCAATGTGCCATTATTTACAATAGCCAAGATATGGAAGCAACCTAAGTGTCCATCAACAGATGAATGGATCAAGATGTGCCATTTACACACACACACACACACACACACACACACACACACACACACACACACACATCTATACATATAATGGAATATTATTCAGCCATAAAAAGGGGTGAGAACTTGTCATTAGCAACAACATGGATGGACCTACAGGGTATAAAGCTAAGTGAAATAAGTCAGACAGAAAAAAGACAAGAACCATGTAATTTCACTTATAATGTGAAATCTAAAAAAAATAAACAGGGATGCCTGGGTGGCTCAGTCAGTTGAGAATCCAACTCTTGATTTTGGCTCAGGAGAGCCTGCTTAAGATTCTCTCTCTCTCTCCCTCCCTCCCTCCCTCAGTCTCCCACTTGCACTAAAATAAAATAAAATAAATAAATAAAATGAACAAACAAAATAAAAAATAGACTCATAAATACAGACAACAAACTGGTGGTTGCCAGAGAGGAGGGGAGGATGGAGGGATGGGCAAAATAGGTGAAGATGCTTAAGGGATACAAATTTACAATTATAAAACAAGTAAGCCACTGGGATGAAAAGTACACCATAGGGAATACAGTCCACAATATTGCAAGAACTTTGTATGGTGACAGACGGTAGCTACACTTAGCTTGGAAAGCTAACGTACACAATTGTCAAATCACTATGTTGTACACTTTAATATAATGTTGTATGTCAATTGTACTTCAGTTGAAAGGAGGATGTTTGGCGACACCTGGGAGGCTCAGTCAGTTGGGCATCCAACTCTTGATTTTGGCTCAGGTCATGATCTCATGGTTCATGTGTTCGAGCCCTGCTTGGGGCTCTGTGCTGACAGTGTAGAGCCTGCTTGGGATTCTCTCTCCCTCTCTCTCTGCCCCTCTCCCACTCATGGTCATGCTCGCTCTCTCTCCCCCAAAATATATAAACATTAAAAAAAAATGTTTTGCTTTATAATTCTTTATCTTAACATTTACTTTTTTCATCACCTTGATGGTTTATTTCTACTTAGTCTCCTACCTCTTTCAACTTTAAACAACCTGCACCTGGCAGCTCACCAACATCCCATTTGGTAAATTATTATTTTACAACATTTAAACACAATTTGTTAATTCTAAGAAAAAGTTTTCTTTTATTTCCTTCAACTCAGCATGTTTATTAAGCAACCACTCTGAGTAAAGCACCACTGAATGGAATGCAGAGTTGCACACAGAGGTGGCAAGCAAAGATCACACAAAAATCATGAAACAGCAGGTAAGCGCTATAAAAAAGGAACCAACAAAGTGCCATAGAGGGCCCAAGAATGGGGAGATTAAACTCGGTGATGGGATGAAGGAAGGGTTCACGGGAATGGGGCATTTAAGACGAACACTGAAAAAAGAATGGAGACATAAATGCCTTTGTTACCTGTATGAAGGCACACGTGGCAGTTTTAAAATACAAGCCCAGGATGCTTTGGTTTGCCTGCCATCAAATGGGGGATGGAGGACGTCTATGTCCCCTCCCTTGAATCTGTTCCTGTTTGACCAAGAGAATATAAATGCGCCAGTTTTCAGGACTACTTTCTGTCTCTTGGGCCGCTTGCTCTTAGAATCCAGCCACCATGTTGGAGCAAGCCCAAGTGACCCCATGAGAGAACTCCGTGCGGAGAGGAACTAACAGCCAGCACCAACTTGTCAGCCATGTGAGTAAGCCATCCTGGTAGTAGATCTTCCAGACCCAATCAGGTAGATCCAAAAGATGTGAGGCAGAGATGCTCAGTCTCTGTCAAACCTTGCCAACACTGAAAATTCATGAGCAAAACAAATGAATGTTGTTGTAAGCCACTAAGTTTTGGGGTGGTTTGTTATTCAATAGATAGCTGTGTGGGGCGCCTGGGTGGTTCAGTCGGTTAAGTGTCAGACTCTTGATTTTGGCTCAGGTCATGATCTCACGGTTCGTGAGACCCAGCCCTCTATCGGGCTCTGTGCTGACAGCATGCAGCCTGCTTACGATTCTCTCTCTCCCTCTCTCTCTGAACCTCCCCCACTCTCTCTCTCTCTCTTAAAATAAATAAATGAACATTAAAAAAAATAGATAACTGCAACAGTATAGATATGACACTTAAGAACATCCCAAAAAGTAAATTTACTATTTTACAAGTGTTTTCCAGATTTTTTAATCAAACATACACCTCAAAAAACAGTAAAATATGAAGTATCGTTCCCTTTGCTATCAAGATCAAAAACAGTGATTTCTACTTTAATCTTCCACATATGCCACGTAACACAAGTGAGTAAATTCTAAAAACCTACTTAAGAAGTTATAATCCATTTGCTAGAGCCATTAAATTTTTCTGCAATACTTATTGATTTCAAATTTAGCTGTGGCAGAATACAATTGACTTTTCTTTTGTTAATGTCATTAGTAGAGATGCAGGGTTATGTACAAAGGTAAAAAAGAATGTATAGGTGACTTCCTTTTGAAACAAATATAAGAAAGTCTGTTAAGAATTTATGGTCATAACTTAATCTTAGAACTTTGCCATTAAAGGTAACTGCACCATTTTCAAGTTCAAGCATCCCACTCTGAAAGCACAGTTACCCTTCCAGCTTAATTTCTCAATTATTCTTTCAACTCCAAGGGGATCTATAATCCATTAGTTATTATTAAAGGGGTCAGCCAACTTTTAAAGGGTTACATAGTAAATATCTTAGGCTTTGTGGACCACATACAGCTCCAGTTGGATATTCTTATTCTTCTTTCTTATTTTTTAGAACACTTTAAAAATGTAAAACCAATTCTAAGGTCAAGAGCCATACAAAAGAGATCTTGTAGTTTAGACCCCTGTATCACTACTACCAATACCTTTGATGTCCATCACCCGCCTCTCATGTCTTTACTTCCCTCATGATCATCTTAGATTCTACAATATATTGTCATAATCAGTCCCTTGCAAAGAATTTCACCACCCTGCCCCTTTATCACTTTATTTAATCCATTAGTCAAAACCCCAACCCTGGTTAAAACCAACTCTCTTCCTACTCCATGCCTCTACCCATACAGCTAAACAACAGGAAAACATGCACAACCATGCTTTAAATTCGTGACTGTTAACTTTAAGTGGACTTTAGTGTCCCCTGGCATTCCTACATTTTCCTAATCCATTTACTCTCTTAGTCTCCTAGAGACCTATTTTATATATTCTCTTCAGGGCCTCAAAAATGTCTCCCCCATTCTCACTCTCATTAAGAAAACAGATACAATCAGAAGACAATTCTCACTACCTACTTGTATCTGCCCATGTTCTCTGTCTTCCCTTATTATTGATGAACTATGCACGCTCGTATCGAAAGCCAACTCCTGCACTTGTACACTAAATCCCATTCCTTCTTGCCTCCTTACGGACTCTCTACCAATTGTCCCCACTCTCTCCATCATCAATTATTCCATGTCTTACAGGCCATTCCCAATAGCACACAAATTTCTTACCAACCCCAAATATCTAGATTTCTTTATCCTATAGAATCTATTCAGAAAATTATACTTGCAAATATCATTTTTCATTAATTCCAAACTTTACTACTTTTTAATCTACTAAGAACAAAGTCTTCCCATCTCTCAGTCTATGATTTCTACAGAACTAGAATGAATGCTAAGATTCTAAGTACCGTTATCATTCTATTAAATGTAAATATGTATATATACATATATATCTACCTTTTATGTTAATTTATTTCTTCATATCAAATGATTACCCTGATTTTCTAATATTAAGCACCCACTGGTAAAAATTCCTTATAAAAAAGGGTCAAGACTAATACTGTCAAGGTCATGAAAAACAAGTCTGAGAAACGAGCACAGCCAAAAAAGCCTAAGAAGACAAGTCAACTAAATGCAATGTGGTATATCCTGGATGAGATCCTGAAACATAAAAAGAACATTAAAAATAAATAAATAATTAATTAATTAATAAACTAAGGAAATCTGAATAAGCTATGTGGACTTTTAATAGTGAATCAATATTGGCTCATTACCTTTAACAAATGTACTATGCTAATGTAAGATGTTAACAGGGAAAACTTGGTACAAAGGTATATGGGAATTCTTTGTACTAGCTTGGTAATTTTTCTGTAAATCTAAAAATATTCTAAAACATTAACTTTATTAAAAAGAAGGTGAAGGTCAGGTTAGTATTGTTTCCAGTAAATATTGCATTCCTTTTAATGCTAAACCTAAGAAAACCAAAGAATACTATTCTCAAATTTTATAATCAATCTCGGTATAATATATATTATTAATACTAAGTAATAAGAAATAAAAGAAATATATCCACTACACGTGAATCACAGTTCTGGTTCAGCAATCATGCAAGAGAGTTAGATTCAAATAAGAACAGCACAATTCAATTTGATTTGGGAGCAAATCTATTCAAGCACCATTTATGCACATATATATTCACATATATTTTTGCACATATATATATATGCACATATATGTTTTTCCCCTACCTATTTCAGTTCAGAAACAGGTAAAAGAAAGGAAAGGAAGGAAAAAGAGGGAGAGAAGGAGGAGAAGGAAGGAAAGAACAAACGAACGAACAATGGTAAAAGCAAAGACATAAATATTTGACTAAATCACAGGAACAGAGAACTTAAACATAAATAAAATGTAAGACTAAGTCACCTACACAATAATAGAAACCTAAAAGAGATTTGAAAGGATTAAACAACAAAACTCAATTATAATTCTCAAAAAGTAGAATGAAGTTGAGATATAGTTTAGAATTTTTTTCAATAAGGAAAAAACTCCAAACAGCAATTAATTACTGCAGATGAAGAACTAGTAATACTACAATAGGACCCTCCAGAAGAAATACTTTTAAGAGGAAAAAAAAAAAAGCTTATACGCTTCTTAAGGTTGAAAACCGTATTATATTCATCTCTGTACTCCTCATGGTATTTGCACATAAGAATTATTTAACATGTTCTTTTAAATAAACAATTCATTTATGGGGCACCTGGGTGGCTCAGTCGGTTCAGCAACCGACTTCAGCTCAGGTCATGATCTTGCAGTTTGTGAGTTCGAACCCCGCGTCGGCCTCTGTGCTGACAGCTCAGAGCCTCGAGCGTGCTTTGGATTCTGTGTCTCCCTTTCTCTGCCCCTTCCCCGCTCATGATCTGTCTCTCTCTGTCTCTCAAAAATGAATAAGCGTTTGGGGCACCTGGGTGGCTCAGTTGGTTAAGTGTCCAACTTTGGCCCACGTCATGATCTCACAATGTGCGAGTTCAAGCCCCGTGTCAGGCTCTGTGACGGCTTGGAGCCTGGAGCCTGCTTCGGATTCTGTGTCTCCCTCTCTTCTCTTTGCACCTCCCCAGCTCATGCTCGCACTATGTCTCTGTCAAAAATAAATAAACTTAAAAAAAATTTTTTTTAATGAATAAATGTTAAAAAATTTTTTTTAAATAAACAAACAAACAATTCATTTATCTTATAACTAGTGGTTAATTCTCCCTAAAAGGCTAAAAGGATATCCAAAAGCAGTACCACAGGAATCCACACCAGAGACCAGCAATGGTTTTTCTATGACTACAATATGACATCAAAAGGAAAAAATGTATTTGAGTTTCAAAGGCTTCTAAGGAAAAATAAATTTAAATTCTTCAAGGAAATTATGTTGCCTAAATATTATTAAATACTTAAGAATGTCAGTAAAGGGTTCATACCTCTTTTTTTTAATGAGAGAAAAGAGCAGATTTTTTTTAAGTAACAGCATCAGCTTTCTGCAAAATATCACATTTTAAAAATTTCCTAAGGTTGTTTAAGAAGTAGTTTTGAAACGTTAGTACCAGTTATACAAAATACTGTAAAAATTATAGAAACCTGGCCTATAGACCGAACACTCTTTTTAAAATTACTAGAAAGGGGGTACCTGGGTTGCTCAGTCAGTTAAGCGTCTGACTTCAGCTCAGGTCATGACCTCATGGTTTGTGAGTTCGAGCCCCACACTGGGCTCTGTGCTGACAGCTCAGAGCCTGGAGCCTGTTTCGGATTCTGTGTCTCTCTCTCTCTCTCTGGCCCTCCCCTGCTTGGACTCTGTCTCTCTCTCAAAAATAAATAAAAACATTTTAAGAAACATTTAAAATTACTAAAAACAAGTGTAAGTTGTAGAAAAATTTAAACGTATTATGAAGGCAGGAGTTTCAGTGCAAGTATCTAGGACTAATTTATTTTAATCATATGTAAACTTATTATATTCATCAAAATATCAGGCTTCTATTTCTATAAACCAAAATCCTACTTATAGAAAATGGGAAAAGGTGGGATTCTTCCCATATAGCCCTGCCAATCAGAAAACCTAAAACTGGGGCACCTGGGTGGCTCAGTCAGTTAAGCCTCTGACTTTGGCTCAGGTCGTGATCTCACATTTCATGAGTTCAAGCCCCATGGCAGACTCCGGAGCATGTGTTGCTCTGTCAGCATGTGTTGCTCCATCAGCATGTGTCAGCATGTGTTGACAGCGGAGGCGGAGCCTGGAGCCCACTTCCAGTTCTGTGTCTCCTTCTCTCTGGGCCTCCCCTGCTCATTCTCTCTCTCTCAAAAATAAACATTTAAAAAAAAAACTAAAAAAAAAAAAAAAAAAAGAAAGAAAAAGAAAACCTAAAAGTATTAGGGCTTATTTAGTACCAATGGTCTCTGTGGACATTTATAAAAGAATTGACTTCTGAAAGTTCTAAATGTCATCCTTAACTTTATAAACCAGGCTACAATTCTGATGATTTATAAGAATAAAAGTTAAATTTTAAAAAATGGTTTTTTTAATGTTTATTTATTTTTGAGAGAGAGAGAGACAGAGCACGAGCAGGGGAGGAGCAGAGAGGAGACACAGAATCCAAAGCAGGTTCCAGACTCCAGGCTCTGAGCTGTCAGCACAGAGCCCGACGCGGGGTTCAAACCCACGAACCGTGATACCATGACCTGAGCCGAAGTCGGACACTTAATCAACTGAACCACTCAGGCACCCCAAAAGTTAAATTTTTAAAAATGATATATTCTGTATTGTAACAAAAGCCTTACAAACTATGATATTCTAGAAAAAAGAACAAAGAGGAAAGCCTATACAAACTCAAAAATATCTTTTCACATGCCAATCTTAGAATTACTTTATGTAGCCACTTAAAATAGTAACTTTTTAAATTTTATGTAATATTTAATACAATAGTAGTGATGGTTTCGCTAATAATCTGACAACACAACTTTTGAAAGAGTTTATGTTTTACATAGCAGTAATTCTATTTTCTTAATTATTAGAAATTCAAACTTTCTAAATTATTTTATTATCTTTCTAAATAAAAGTTTTTAGAAGAAACTTCAAGCTTGACAAAAATGTTCATTAAATTTCTCAAAAATAAATCATAAAAATGTAAGAATTTTCGTAAGGCATTCTAAGAGATTCTTTTTTTATATATATATTTATTTGAGACAGAGAGAGTGAGAGAGAGTGCACGCACAGGGGACAGGCAGAGAAGGAGAGAGAAACAGAATCCCAAGCAAGCTCCCTACTGTCAGCACAGAGCCCAACATAGGGATCGATCTCACAAACCTTGAGATCACGACGAGAGCCAAAATCAAGAGTCCAATGTCTAACTGACTGAGCCACCCAGGCGTCCCTAAGAGATTCTTATAAGAAAGGGGGAAAAAACTTAACAAAATATTGATGGAATTATTTAAATTTCAAAAGCTTAAAATCAATTATATATTTAATCTCAAAAGATAACATCTTTACTTATTTATCAACATATTCCTGTAAAATAAAAAGGAAGTAAACTTATTGCCATCCACTCCAAGTCATAACCCACACTACCAAGTATAAATCAACATAAAAGCATTCTACACAAGTTTTTTACACACCTCTATCACACTTTTGAACTCACTTGGATAAATATGGATCTTTCCAACAGCAGCAGCAGTTTCTACAAAGTTATTTACCTTGTCCAGGTCTTGCAGTTACAGCTGCTCCAGCAGATGGCGGCTCAAACTCCTGTCAATTACAGTTATGTTATTACAGTGACCTATTACAATGCGCTATTTATAATAAAATAGCAGTGATATAACAGCCTTACCTTTGCTTTCTTTGAGTCTGGGTCAAACCTTTCAAGAATTAATTTAGCCGTTTTATAAGTTTCTTTTTCCATGACTTCTTCAAGCTACAAACAAAAATTTCCATAAATTGTCACACTTTAAAACATATACACTACTTATTTTTAAATGTCCTATTCTAAAACTGTTCAAGTACAATGCTTAAAATAAACAGCACATAATATATCCAAATAGCATGAAAGACTTCCTACATTCAAATAATTAAAATCCAGATTTTAAAATGGCTTCTAACCTCTAATATGTTACTTGTATTTAACAGCTTTACTGGAAGGAAATACCAAATACTGCTAATTGTTTACATATAATGAGGAGAATAATTACATGCACCAACTTCAATAATGGAATGTGCAAAAATCTATCAGCCATCATTATTGGAAGTTATTAGACATGACAAGCAAATGACAGGCAATTCCTCAGATTTATTTCCTCATAGCACTTAATGCTATTAATTTAAAGAAGGTCGTTAGCCAAGAGCTTTACAAAATAAAATCTCTGTGCCAATTAACTGCTGTCAGCATCGATTTTAGATTATTTATTAGCAGAAGCAATTAGCTTGCTGCAAATGCAGTGAAACTCACTAACTGGGAGAACAGCCATGGAATTTGCTCAAATGACTTTAAAAGCTGAAGCTCCTCCTTTTTTACTTAGATCCAAACAACTTGAGAGGGAAAAAAACATAGTAAGAATTTAAATAAAAACTTTACTGAGTTCTATACTCACACTAGGGACTGTAATTAAAACAGTTCATTATTATAGCATTTTATTTACAATACATTCAAGTCACTCTATGGCTTAATACAGGGTTTAATTTAAAAAGCAATAAGTAGTAAAGTATCATTTTAGCAGTTATGGCCCAATATCAAGAAAGTTTAATTTTAGTACAAGACAGTCATATTATGACAAATAGCTAATGTGTAGTAGAAAATGCTTTTGCAAAAACTGGAATAGGACGTTTTCTTTTCCTTTTCAGTGACCACTATGGCCACTTAGATTTCAGTAAATGTCATATTTATTTCAAAGGTCATTTATTTTAGAATTTAACACAAGAGCACATTTACCAAGTTTAAAAAAATGCTGCCAACAGTTGTTAATGGATTCCTCATTAAAAACTCAATTCAACATTTAAGAAGCGAAATGCTTACATGAATGATTTATTAACCTTGGATCAGTGAAACTAAAAATTTTCCAAATTATTTCAAAATTATGATAAATTCTCAAAACAAGCAAGTTTAATTTTCTGATGTAAAGGAAAGGTTTGCACTATCACCTGAGAGTTGAGGAAAAATTAGGAATTGAGATAGAAAGATATTATACGCCCCCAAATCAACATAATCTACATGGAATCCACATGGAATATCAATGAACTAAGTCCCTGATCTCTACAAATTAATTTTTGATGTCTTAGACTAATAATGTTGTGGCAATAGAACTTTACGTGATGATGAAAACGGTTTACATCTTCACAATACAGTAACCACTAAGCCATATGTGACAAATGGGCACTTAAAACGTTGCTTGTGCAAATGAGGAATGGAATTGTAGTTTTATCACATTTTAAACAATGTACATTTAAAAGATACATGTAGCTCTGGCTACCGATCTGGATAGCACAGTTCTAAACTAAGATGATTTCTAGACTTAAAAAATAAGATTAGATACAACCATGATCTTTGAAACAACACACAAAACTCAAAACCAAAATGACACTTCATCAAATGATTGCAATTCCTGCTGATCATTCAGCCAGTATTCATGTTTATGTCCATGTTCATGTAAAGTACCTTCAATAAAATCATTTTTTAAAGCACTAAAAGACATAAATCCATTCTCTTTTGCACTTTTAACAAAAATTTTTCACATATTTTTTTTAACGTTTATTTATTTTTGAAGGAGAGACAGTCAGAGTGGGGGGGGGGGCAGACAGAGAGAGAGGGAGACACAGAACCTAAAGCAGGCTCCAGGCTCTGAGCTGTCAGCACAGGGCCCAACGCGGGGCTTGAACCCACAAACCGCAAGATCATGACCTGAGCCGAAGTCGGAAGCTCAACCGACTAAGCCACCCAGGAGCCTCTCTCACATAATATCTTAATTAACACATGTATCCATACAACATTTTAAGTGAATTCAACTTATTTTAAACACAGACATTCTGATCAGTGAAAAAAACATAAGCTTGAAACTCTGAAGTCTGAAAAAAATCAGGGTTAAAGCACATATCCATTCTTACCCAGAAAGACTTTGAGCAAGTCTTCTGGCCTCAGTTTCTCTTTTTGTAAAGCAGATACATTAATACCTTCTTCATACTACTATTAGGCACTTTAGGGGCACCTGGGTGGCTCAGTCAGTTAAGCGTCTGACTCTTGGTTTTGGCTCAGGTCATGATCTCACGGTTCATGGGGTCAAGCCCTATGTTGGGCTTGGGATTCTCTCTCTCTCTCTCTCTCTCTCTCTCTCTCTCTCTCTCTCTGCCCTTTACCCATTCTCTCACTCTAGCTCTCTCTCTCTCAAAAATATTTTTAAAGATAATTACAATAATGTAGGAGAAAGTCTACAACAGTACTCAATTACAATAACACATAATCTTTAGTGATATCCCAATAAATCAGAATGGGTCTGAAAACAGTGTTTTCAAATACCCAACATATTAATCCCAAAATGCAGGAATGAAACATTAGATTCTCAGAATTCCAGTCAGCTAAGCGTCTGACTCTTGGTTTTGGCTCAGATCATGATCTCACGGTTCATGGGGTCAAGCCTTATGTTGGGCTTGGGATTCTCTCTCTCTCTCTCTCTCTCTCTCTCTCTCTCTCTCTCCCCCCCCCCTCCCCCGTTCTCTCACTCTAGCTCTCTCTCTCAAAAATATTTTTAAAGATAATTACAATAATGTAGGAGAAAGTCTACAACAGTACTCAATTACAATAACACATAATCTTTAGTGATATCCCAATAAATCAGAATGGGTCTGAAAACAGTGTTTTCAAATACCCAACATATTAATCCCAAGATGCAAGAATGAAAAATCAGATTCTCAGAATTCCCTAAAATATAAATTACCCTATATTATTCATAATATTTTTTATATTTTAAGTAATATTAAATTATATAATTGCTTTTCTGTGATACATTATACCAAAGGTTTCAGACCTTTTATTTAAAAAATAATAATTTATTATGAATCAATGATATTATTATATATTTCAATAACATGCAAAAATTACTTCTACTTGATATACACATTTCATCATAGACAACACTAAAAAGAAAACATTACCACAAATGTCAGAAAAATTTTTAATTTTAAAAGGTAATCCTACAAATACTTAAATTTTAAAATATCCTTCATGAAAGAATGAAATCTGGCCATTTGTAGCAACGTGGATGGAACTGGAGAGTATTACGCTAAGTGAAATAAGTCACGCAGAGCAAGACAGATACCATATGTTTTCACTCATATGTGGATCCTGAGAAACTTAACAGAAGACCATGGCGGGGGGGGGGGGGGGGGGCAGTTACAGAAAGTGAAGGAGGCAAACCATAAGAAACTCTGAAATACTGAGAACAAACTGAGGGTGGATGGGGGGTGGGGGAGAGAGGAAAGTGGGTGATGGGCATTGAGAAGGGCACCTGTTGGGATGAGCATTGGGTGTTGTATGGAAACCAATTTGACAATAAATCATATAAATAAATAAATAGGTGAAAAAATAAAATAATAAATATCATTCATGAAATAAAATTTTAAAACACACAAAAAATCAATAGCTCTATCTAATATTTTTTATCTTTGCTTCATGGCAAATATTCTAGATGCAGCAAATTTCCTTTCATTTTACATTGACTTTGGTCAAATTATTAAGAGTGTACCCCAAAGTATCTTCAATTCAGAGCACTAGGGTACATGTTGCATTGTTTAAATTCATCTTTTTACAATGAAGAAAATACTGTCTGCTTACCCTGATTTTGGTTATTCTGCTGAAATCAATATTGTTTTTACTAGTTCAGATTTTAAATCATATTCTGATTTCATATAGGAGTATTCCACAACAACAGTCACATCTTTTCTCTCTGCATTTCTTAGTATTTACAAAGATCTATAGATCAATTTATATAATATATAGTGAATATTCAAACACTGAAGAATGGCAGCAAACATTATCTGGTAATATAAAAATATAACATTTGAAACTTCTAGTGAGGTCAACAGCCCTATACGGAACCACATGCCAAACGTGCCAATTTAAGGACTTATCTTGCTTCTAAAATTTATTTCATGGAATGTCATTCACAGGATTATATATACAATATATTACATGTATAAGCTTATTATTACCTATTTGCAAGAATAACCCAACATTAACAAGAGACAGGACCCATAAAACATGATATGGCCACAAAAGCAAGACTGATTAATTAGGTTATAGTACTTCTCTACTACATGCTCCTGTCCTGTTTCCAGAAATGTCCACATTAACCTATAGCTCAGCATGTCAGCATTTCTTACTCTTTCTTTCAACTGGCGTTAGTGGATTCCTTTGAACCAGTAACATTTGTAGTTAACTGTTAAGTTTTAATACTCAGGGAATTATAACACGCCCTCCCATGTCCCTAATTTCTCAACTGATTTTTCTCAGGATTTAGAAAAACATAAATTTCCTGAGAATTCCAGAAAGGAATTACCACATAGAAATACTGTTCTTGAAAAAGTACACCATTTTCATGAAGCCACTTAAATTTCAACACTTGTGTTTGATGGATCTTGATTCTGAACTGTTTTGATGGGATGCTCTTGGATGCAGAGGGATTATCTACTAAACAATAAATTTTAAAGCTATATATATTTTTTTTTTTTGAGTAGCAAAATGTACGTATCTAGACTTGGGAGTTTTTTAGATAATTAAAGATTAATTCCTAGCTTTATTTTAATAAGTAAATACTTACATTAAATTCTTAGATTTAAAACTGTCAAGATACTAATTTTCCTAAATAATTTAACTTTTTAATCAATTCATAATTCATGTTCATTGTCACAAATTACACTTATACAAACTTATAAATTATATTACAAATCTATTCAGAATAAAGAGATGTATCCCTAAGGAAACCACCTTTAATAAAATGTCAAGTAGTAAGTACAGTTTATATTCATTTTGTTATTAAAAGAGGAGAGACAGGAGTTGGATAATTTTACACTGATAAAAGTTACTTTTCTACAGGCATTTCAATAATAAAAGTATTTTTAAAGCTATAAATGTATAGTTTAAATTTAAACATCAATGAAGAAGATCAGTTTTTATTACAGTTAGCTTTTGTTCAAAAGTAGTATCCCTTCAGGGGCGCCTGGGTAACCCAGTTGGTTAAGCATCCTCTCGATTTCGATTTAGGTCATGATCTCACAGTTTGTGAAATCAAGCCCGATGTCAGGCTCCACGCTGATAGGGCAGAGCCTGCTTGGGATTCTCTCCCCCTCTCTCTCTGCCCCCTCCCTGTGCATGCATGCGCAGGCTTGCGCACACTCAATCTGTCTCTCAAAATAAATAAACGTTGAAAAAAAAGTAGTATCCTTCTTTTCCTCTCATTACCAGCACAATCATGAGCAAGCACTGTGCTCCTTACCAACTCACCCTTAACACCTATTGTTCTAAACAAAAGGTAATGCAACTCAAGCAAGTCAGCTCTGTTAAGGGCTTGAGTAATAAAGGCCAGGGACTAGTTCCCAGTAACAACAGTATTATAACAAACAACAGTCAAATCAATACAAATTGTGTTCCCTAATTAATGAGTTGGAGCAGCCAACTTATTTTTCTTTAATCATACTGCAAGAAACATGACATACTGAACTATTCTGCAATACTGACGCCTCTTGAACCATATAGACATTAAAAAATATATACAGATATATATAGGTTGAACCCTGAACTGAATTTCCCAACTGTCAGACCTAGGTAAAGTATATTTGTGTTGTGATTCTTTCAAGGGCTATTAAAGAAGAAACAAATAGCTTGGCTTGCCTTTTCACAGAGTTTTCCAAGTCTGCTGTTACTCCAAGATTACCCCAAGTTTCTGCTTTCTGGTCATATGATACCAATGACACTGGGTCGGCTCTTCATCACTTAAAATTTTTTTTTAATTTTCTATTTTTTTCTTTTTTCTTTTGTCTTCTTCCTTGTACTTTCTACTTTCATCAGAATTTCTCCATTTTGGTACAAGTGGGGTTTGGCTCTGGTCAACTCTATCAGCTCTTCTTTTTATCACATCAGCAAACCAAATCAATCATATCACAACTTGTATATTACTGAGAAACATCAGTATTTCCTCATTTTGAATTTCTGGCTGTTCCATAATGCGTGAAACGCAAGAAATACAAGATATACTGGCAATATTTCTATGTTTCAGGACCATTAAAAATGCCAATGCAATGTTGACAAATAACTCAAAGAACACTGAAGCAGCTCAAACAAGAAATCCTTTCAGAATTAAAGGTCCTTTATTTTTCAAGTACTTAAAACCCTCAAGACCAGTGTCTTTTATTACCAATTCACAGAAAAAAAAATTTTTAGGTAAGCTCTAAGCCCAACATGGGGTTTGAACTCATGACCCCAAAAGCAAAAGTCACATGATCTACCAACCAAGTCAGCCAGGCACCTTCACAGAATAATTTTTGACATTAATCTTAACCTTCATAATTTTTATTACTTTCATACATAATTGTTACTTATTACATGTTACTCTAAAATACATTGATCATTTGCATTTAATTAAATTTCATTAAATAAGTTTCTACATAACATGCTATTGCTATCAATTATCATTTTCATACTTCAAAAATAATTATACAAAAAAGTATATATAAATTCAAGTCAAACACCAAGTTCAATTCACTTATTAGAGACTATGATATATCAACGTCTAAATATCTAGGGTCCTTCATCTCTTATGCTTAGCCCCCTTTCCAAATGTCTGAAGGACACATCTAACTGGCCCCACAAGAGATACCCATGTGATCAGAGCTGCTGATAGAAAATGAAAAAACAATTCTTTCCTTCCCCCTTTCTTCAGCCAGAATACCTGAGAACTGTCCAAAAAACCTAGAACTGACCTTTTTTGGCTCTAATAATCAAACTGGACACCTACCTTTTTACCCTTCTGCCTCATTTAAGCCTCCAATATGATTCATTTACTTGCTTTTCAGCTTCCAACTGACATAGATTCTCAGAATCAAAAAGGTCCATGTAACTACTTTTTCCTGTCAATCATTATTAACTAGTAAAATTATACATAATTTAGCTTCAGCATTAAAATGCTATCTAAAAGCATACTTGTTACTTGGAGAGTCATTACTTATAACCGATAAACATTACTTATTCAATTCTTAATGTATTTGTTTTATATAAATTAATTTTAAATAACTTACTATTTTTTTCTTCTGGGATTTTAAATCATCCAATGCTTCATCTAGAAAACAAGATTTAAATCAAAGCTAAGTCGGATATTAAGATACTTAGATATCTTAAAATAGCATGCCAAATGATATATATTAAGCAACCACAAGAATACTTTCTCATTTTAGGATTTCTCACTGATGCGTACAGATAAAGATTATCTCAATTTTTACACATACATATTTCATATTTTTGCCTATATATTTACAATCAGAGAAAAATCAACTTTACATAGAATAAAACACCGTTCAAAACTTAAAAAGATTTAAACATTTTACCAAAGAGAATTTAAATAAATATTCTTGATTTTTAATTAAATTTATAATAAAATTATTATTTCTTCATCGAAGTTCTGGGGTAGCAAGCATCTGAATACCCAAATCAAAGTATATTATTTATGTAAAAATTCAAATACAAACTTATAAAAAGATTTTACTACAATTTCTCCAAAATATTTTAGTTTTTAATATGCTAGCAGACTTATTATTACTAAAGGGGAAAAAGAAGTCTGTTAACATCTTTAAAGAGAATAGTCATCTACAGTTAGTTAAGACCAAGCCAAGTATTTATCCCTTAATCCAGAAGTCAGCAAACCTTTTCTACAAAGGACTAGACAGTAAATATTTTAGGCATTACGGGCCAAAAGACAAAATTGAGTCAGCACGTTTAAGGCATAAGAAAAAACAAACATCCACAAATCCTTATTGATAAAATTCAAATACAATAATAATTGAGTTTAATTTTTCGGTAACATAGGTCTAACAATGAAAAAAACTGAATTATTTTCTTTTGGGTGGGGAGATAACATTTCACTTAATTGAGGTTCAAAATTAGTGTTCCCTAAACGAAACAGATGAACATATGAGTGGGGGAGAAAAGGTAGAGAGGGAAACAAACCATAAGAGACTCAAAGAGAACAAACTGACGGTTGATGGAAAGAGGAGAGTGGGGGATGAGCTAGATGGGTGATGGGTATTATGAGGGCACTTGTTGTAATAGCCAAATTATGAAAATAGCCTAAATGTCCATCAACTGATAAATGAATAAAGAAGATGTGATTTATACGTACAATGGAATACTACTTGGCAATGAGAAAGAATGAAACCCTGCCATTTGCAGCAACATGGATGGAACTGGAAGGTATTATGTTAAGTGAAGTAAGTCAGTCAGAGAAAGACAGATACCATGTTTTCACTCATGTGAATCTTGAGAAACTTAACAGAAGACCATGGGGGAAAGGAAGGGGGAAAAAAATAGTTACAAACAGGCAAACCATAAGAGACTCTTAAATACAGAGAACAAACTGAGGGATGATGGGGGCTGGGGGAGAAGGGAGAGGGGAAAATGGGTGATGGGCACTGAGGAGGGCACTTGTTGGGATGAGCACTGGGTGTTGTATGTAAGCGGTGAATCACGGGAATCTAACCCCAAAACCAAGAGCACACTGTATACACTGTATATTAGCCAACTTGACAATAAATTCTATTGGGGAAAAAAAAAAAAGGAGGGTACTTGTGATGAGCACTGGGTGTTGTATGTGAGTAATGAATCACTGAATTCTATTCCAGAAACCAATATTGCACTTGTGTTTAGTAACTAGAATTTAAACAAAAATTGAAAAGAAAAAAAGAAGTCAGTGTTCCCTATCAAAACTGACTGCAAATGTTAATATGTTAAAGTTGATTTGTGATGAAATTTTACATACTTGATTTTTCAAAATGTTTTTTCAAACAGATAGGTACTGCTAAATATTGAAATCAAACCACAAGCTCATGATTTAATTGAGCATATTCACTGTTTGGAAGGGATTTGTAGAATTCTTTAATTCTTCTATTGATATTTACCTTATCTTGTCATAACATTGGAAATGAATCACTTCCAATTGAAGATAAGTGGAAGCCCCTCAACTGCACAGTTAAATGGAAAGGAAATATGGAAATTTCCTTTCTACTTGAGTGGGGTATGGAAAACACTGCTGGAACTATAGTTCGAGATCAGATAACATATCTGCTGCAAATTTCTGTGGGAATGGAGATTTTGCTTCTTGTTTTAACTTGTCACAGCCTTTTTTTTTTTTTAATTACTTTTTGTCATTACAATGATACCTGTTTTACATCAGTATAGGTTTTGCATATAAGGACTGTTTTGTCTTGCAATCTTAGGTTTAATTCATTAAGAACCATTATCAACTCTGCAGCAAAAGCTAATTTTCCAAATTAGTCAGCATTCCATCACAGTGGTTGAAAATGGTTCTTCTCATGCAGAAATATTTCAGTGTAGGCCCTAAGCTCAAAATACCACCATAAAACTTTACCATTGCTGAGCCATCAAAGTGCTGTGGGGCTGGGCAGGTTAAGATATTCAGCTTCTATTTCTGATTAAAGTTCACATAACTGACAATATTTAAGTTCATGAGAATAAAGTTCCCCATTGACACTACTAATTTAATAACACATGATAGGTTCAACTATGCTCTGCAAAGTATCTGCTATTGCCTAACATGAAGAATAACCATAGAATTTAAACACCTTACAGTTTCACAAGTTTTGTAAATTAATCCAAATAACCCTTTTTTCTGCTTCACACATATTTTTTAGTATAGTTGACACACAATGTTACATTAGTTTCAGGTGTACAACTTAGTGATTTGACAAGTTTATATGTTAGGCTATTCACCACAAGTATAGCTATCATCTGTCCCATTATATCGCTATTACAGTATCATTGATTGTATGCTGTGCCTTTTAACACCATGACCTACTCATTCCATAACTAGAGGCCTATATTTCCCTCCCCTCTTCACCCATTTTTTCTCAATCCCCCACCCCCCTCTCCTCTGGCAACCATCAATTTGTTCTCTATATTTATAGGTCTGATTCTGCTTTTTGTTTATTCATATTTTTTAGATTCCATTTATGAGTGGAATCATGTTTTTTGTCCTTCTCAGTCTGACTTGTTTCACTTAGCACTTAGCATAATACCCTCTAAGTCCATCCATGTTGTCTCAAATGGCCTTTTTATGGCTATGTAATATTCCATTGTATATCTACACACACACACACACACACACACACACACCACATTTTGCTTATCCATTTGTCTATTGATGAACACTTAGGTTGCTTCTGTAGCTATTATAAATAATCTTGCAATAAACAGATAAACATAGGAGTACATATACTTTTTTAAGTTAGGGTCTTCATTTTCTCTGGGTAAATAATGAAATTATTGAAATAATAATAAATAATAATGAAATAAAGAAAGGAAGGAAGGAAGGAAGGGAAAGAAAGAAAGAAATAAAGAATAAATAATAATGAAATTATTAGATCATACGGTATTTCTGTTTTTAATTTTGTGAAGAACCTACATACTATTCTCCACAGTAGTTGTACCAATTTTCATTCCCACCAACAGTGCACAAGGGTTCCTTTTTCTCCACGTCCTTGCCAAAACTTGTTTCTTATCCTTTTGATACTAGTCATTCTGACTGGTGTGAAGTGATATCTCATTGTGGTTTTGATTTGTGTTTCCCTGACGTTGAGCACCTTTTCATTTGTCTGTGGGCCATCTGTAGGTCGTCTTTGGAAATATTTTACCACCAATATTATAATACATCTTGGCAGATTCCACTTCAGGTCCTACTGAATTGATAGTTTTTTAACTTTAAAAATATTCTGTCCTGAAGTTGTTTCACACAGACTTGTCACAGAAGTTAATTCAGTTACTTCAACCTCAGTACTGACTCCTCAAATAAACTACAACTGAGCAGAATCAGAGCCAACTGGAAGATCACTTGAAATCATTTGCCATGTTTTTAAATTAACTATCTTGCTTCCGATATTCTCAATTCTTCAAGCGATTGTTCTTGTCAAAAGGCTACTTACTAATTAAAAAAGTATACTTTCTCTGAACACATTTCTTCAGCTGCTGCAATCAAACACAATTTCATTAATTCACCATTGGTAAATAGCTTTCTCTGCTTCACTAATAAGCCACTCAGAAACTTATTTGGTTGAAGCTTCATTTTCACTTTTTATTTTTATGAAGAAATTCAGCTCAGTTGATATATTCCGTTTTAAATGTTCCAATTTTTCTGACCATTGCTTTTCTCTGAATTGGGAATATCATAATGAGTAATCAGTATGGTAATGTCAATGTATATTTGTATTCTTTTAGCACAGTTATAATGTCATTGAGTAATAAACACAATGCTTTGCAGTTTGATAACAAAATAATCCACAGTCCACTATGCCCTAAAAATGCAACAAAGTCCAATCTTCTCTTACTGTTTTTATATGATGAGTATGCATTGATAATTTAATAAAAAGAAAACTGTCACAATACATATGGCACTTGAAATGTCGAGTTATAACTGTGTCAGTGTGGTTTGTTGTACATCCTGTAACAGTCTGAAGTACTGAGTACCACATACACTCTGTCACAACTACTTAACTCTGAATGAAAGCAGCTACAGACAACATGGAAATGAATGGACAGCGTTTTGCTTTAATAAAAACAAATTTGGATTTCATATAAATGTAATATCACTACATATTATTCTTTTGAATTTTTCAATGATTTAAAACTGCTAAAATCATTCTTAGATCATGACCTGTACAGGTGGTAAGCAGGACTTGACCCACAGGCTATGGTTTGCCAACACTTATTCTATACTAGGTATATAACAAAGGAAATAAAACTAAAGAGGGGCGCCTGGGTGGCGCAGTCGGTTAAGCGTCCGACTTCAGCCAGGTCACGATCTCGCGGTCCGGGAGTTCGAGCCCCACGTCGGGCTCTGGGTGGATGGCTCAGAGCCTGGAGCCTGTTTCCGATTCTGTGTCTCCCTCTCTCTGCCCCTCCCCTGTTCATGCTCTGTCTCTCACTGTCCCAAAAATAAATAAACGTTGAAAAAAAAAAATTAAAAAAAAAAAAAAAAAAAAAGGAAATAAAACTAAAGAGAGTAAAAGGCAAAGACACAATCAATAGCTTCAGGCTTAAAAAAATAAATATTATAACTGACTTTATGCTAAAAAAATATGTGCAGGATTGCAAGACAATCTTTTATGAAGTCTATTTTAAATGTACATGTAATACCTATTCAAATGTACAGTAATTCTTTTTATTTATTTTTTTAATCTTTATTTATTTTTGAGAGACAGAGACAGAGCATGAGTGGGGGTGGGGCAGAGAGAGGGAGACACAGAATCCAAAGCAGGCTCCAGGCTCTGAGCTGTCAGCACAGAGCCCAACGTGGGGCTCAAACTCAGGAACTGTGAGATCATGACCTGAGCCAAAGTTGGCTGCTCAACTGACTGAGCCACCCAGGTGCCCACAGTAACTCTTTTTAAATAAAAGGATCCATGAAATAAATTTTTAAACCAACCGCTTTATATAATAACCATGTCCTGGTGTGCCTATTTGTAAGATAAAATATTCACATATTTAATTTCCTTAGAGAAGAGTTTCCAACCACTCTTTTAAAGTAAGTTTTCTTGGGGCACCTGGGTGGCGCAGTCGGTTAAGCGTCCGACTTCAGCCAGGTCACGATCTCGCGGTTCGTGAGTTCGAGCCCCGCGTCGGGCTCTGGGCTGATGGCTCAGAGCCTGGAGCCTGTTTCCGATTCTGTGTCTCCCTCTCTCTCTGCCCCTCCCCCGTTCATGCTCTGTCTCTCTCTGTCCCAAAAATAAATAAACGTTGAAAAAAAAAAAATTTTTAAATAAGTTTTCTTCTATTTTTCACTAGTTTGTTAGTTCCATGAAGTCAGAGAACATATTTGTTTTAGACTTCTTCTTGTCCTCCTGGCATCTACTATATTACTAAATATCACTGGAAACAACACCATAACCTTAACTTCCTTAATATGATAAAAAGTATCAATATTTTTTAAAACCACAGCAAATATCATCTATAACGGTAAAAATTAAAAGCTCTTCCACTGAAAATCAGAAATTAGACAAGGATATCTGCTGTTCCCACTTAAATCAGACAAAAATAATTCAAAAGGCAAGAAAAATAAAAAAGAATAAGGAATGGAAAAGAATAACCAGTGTCATCAGTCCACATGTATATAACACTTTGCAATTTTCATATGCTTTGGCATATAGTTTCTCTTAATACTCACAATAGCTTGCCAAAACAAATATTTCATGTTAATGATGTTGTTAATTTTACAAATTAGGAAACTGATGTTCAGAGAACTAAAACTTGTCTGTAAGACAAAAAGATGGCTGGAGCAAAAGTGAAAAAAAAAAAAAAAAAAAGAGTGGAGAGAGATGAAGTTAGAGAAATGGGCATAAGCCAGAAAGTAAGGGTAAAGAATTCAGATTTACTCTGGCAGCCATCAGAGAATTTGAAGACAAGAGAACTGATCTGTACCTCAAAAATAGACTAGTGAGGAAGCCATTGCAACAGTACAAGTAGGAGATAATAATGACCTGAATTAGGACAGTAGTAGTGGTAAAGCAGGTTAGAAGTGGTCAGATTCAAGATAATTGTGGAGGTACAGATGATGAAGACTTTGAAGGAGAGAGAGGAATGCATGGTAGAGTAAAGGGAGTATGGGGTCAGGATAGGGTTTTCCCCTCCAGCTGACCGTATGGAGGCAGGATGATACACCAATAGAGACAATCCAACAGCAACAGATAATGCAGAAGAGGATAACTGCAGGAAGAGATAACGGCAAGCACAAAGTTCTCAAGATGGCCAGAGTATCTAGAACCCAAAACATAAACGGAGGGCTTAACCATAAATGGGATCACACTCAGTCTTCCAGCCTACCACTGAAGGATGACAACGTAACTGAAGGAGAAACGGATGAAGCCAACTTGATACATTTGGTAGTAGAGGCAGCTCTCCTCTGTTTACATCTATTTTCTCCCATAAAGTGAGACTATCACGTGAGAGTGGCCAGGTGGATTTTGTGGGATTTTGTTTGTTTGTAGATTTTGAATTTTTATTTGGTTGGTTGATTGGTTGGCTTTATTTTGATTTGATTTTTGTTTTTTTTTGCAGAGAGGCAGGTATTAGTGATTTGAAGAGAAATACAATTTCAAAAAATGCTCTCAAAGAGAAAAAAGTGAATTTTCTAGGGAACTATAAAATAGGACTGTGTAGCAGTACTGAATACATATTTAAATAAATTTAGCTTTTCTGATGCAGGGATAGATTAAGCATATAGAAGTTTTTGCCAGTCATAGATTAAGCATATTATTGTATTTAAACAAGGTGCAGTTTTTGCCAGACAAGTAGGATGGGAAAGAGGGACAAAGAGTCAAGGGTATCTGCAAGGAAGGGTCACTAGACTAGACCAGAGAACCTAAACTGGGCTGAAGAGAAGTCATAAGTGAGGAGGGCCATATATCTGTATGAATCTCCTTTGGATCTTGAGTCAAACAAAACATATTTAATATTTTATGATATTAAAAATTTTTTAGATATAATATTATGTTCCTGAATGATAATATATTACATAATGTATTTTTAAAGCCTATTATGGATAGATATAACTGGGATCTACTTCAAAATAATACAGTAGGTAGAAAAGTGGGTGGAGGTAAAAATGACACAAGACTGACCATCAATTGGTGATTGTTAACGTTGTGTGACAGGTATATGAGAACTTATTATTCACCCTACTTTTGTATAGGTAATTATGCATATGAAATTTCCCAAAATTAAAAGTTAAAACAAAAGAAGTCACATATAAAGTTCATTTATAACAAAATTTGCCTATCTTTATTTATAACTCATATTTTTAAGACCGGAAAATCTTTAAAATCTGTACACAGACAGATTACAGAAGGAGATATTACCATAAGTTGCATGTTTCCATAAAAACAAAAGCCTAGGAGCTGTGAGGTTAAAGAGAATGGTGCAGGGGCGCCTGGGTGGCTCAGTCGGTTGAGTGTCCAACTTGGAATCTGGTCATGATCTCACACTCATAGGTTGGAGCCCCGCGTCGGGCTCTGTGCTGACAGCTCAGAGCCTGGAGCCTTGCTTTGGATTCTGTGTCTCCCTCTCTCTCTGCCCCTCCCCCACTCACACTCTGTCTCTCTCTCTTTCTCCCAAAATACGTAAACATAATAATAATAAAAAAAAAAATTTTAAAGAGAATGACGCGACAAAAGTTTTGTATAAAAATTAACAAGTAATAATTTCTCTTGATTTAAAGAAATTATTTGCATAAAAAATATTCTAAATGAAGACAAAAATAACACAAATGAAAAAAACAGAACAACGTTGATCATACAAAATGCTTGATAGTAAACAACTCTTCAATATTTACCACATTGTCATTTCAATATACATTTCACAACCTGCCATTCAATTAGAAACCAATGCACTAGAAGATAGTTTTTTTGTAATGTATTTATAAAAATATAGAAATTAAACTTACTATTTCTTTCTGTTCTCTTGGAAAAGAAGAAAATAAGTACTGTTCTTATGCTCCAGATGCTATGGAGGAAGCAAAATTCAGAAAGAAAAACCATCATTAGGATAAGTAAATTAAAAGCCTTATAAAATGAAAAGAAATATACATTTCCAATTAGAGTTCAATATATTGCTTCCCTTTCTATTTTGAAAATCAGAAAGTACTCCTTTCTTTCAGAGACCATCAAAGGTCTACCTCTGCTTTCAAAGAAGGAGTTCTCAATCTAAAATCCATGCACCTTCTGAGGATGCCCCAAAATTGTGAAATTACCTTTGTGTGCATAAGTGTATCCCTCTGGAGAGACCATTGTGTTCATCATTCTCAAAGAGGTTTATGAAGTCCCCAAAAGAAAACAAATTATAGATTTCTTCTTCTTAAGTAAGTATCAACCCCCAAAATTTGTCCATTCCCAGGTACTGAGGGAAAAGCACGTTTTACAACTCCAGCACACTGTACAAATGTAAGTTGTTACTCCTCCTCTATTATTTCACACTGGAAGGATCTTCTTTACTAAACAGAATAAGCTATCTGAAAGAAAAAGAAAACTTACCTTCAAATAAATATTTGATAAGTAAACTTGGCTAGACACCTCCTTTCAAAGATTTTATGAGGAGAATTCTTTAGGACTTACATTAGAATAAGACCTCAGATGATATTAAAAGGGAATCAAAGAATGATACTAATCACAAACTTGCTAAGATCATCTCTTAAATTCAATGTAAATATAGCAAAATACCTCTTTCTCCATGGAACATGGCAGAATAAGCATATAAACATTATTCACAATTTCATAAAAAAAAATACACTGTATCTGGATTTACGTGACCTCTTCACTCTGAAATAGATCACTGCTATTCCTGGGAGTTCGCCTGCAAGGTAAGTTACCAGTGAACCCTGTCTCCTGGTAGCCACACCTTTATGTACTCCTCTCTTACCGGTGTTGTTCTGTGTAACTAATAGAATATGGTGGAAGTGACAGTATGTCACTTCAAGATTAGGTTATAAAGGACTGCAGCTTCCACGTTAGGCCTCCTCTTCCACTCCCCATCTTTCTCTCTCTTGGATTACTTGCTCTAAGAGAAGCCAGCTGGTATGATATGAGGAAATTCAGGGAACTCTACGGAAAGGCCCATGTGGCAAAAAATAGAGGTCTGTGGCAAAGAGCCAGCAAAGAGATGAGGCCTGCCAACAACTACGTGTGTTGAGCTTAGAAGTAAATTTTCCAGCCTTAGTTAAGCCTTGAGGTAACTGCAGCTCCAGCCAACAGCTTAACTGCAATTTATACATGAATAAAGACCCCGAGCTAGAACCACCCAAGTAATCTGCTCCCACATCCCTACCCCTCAGGAACTGTGAGAGATAATAAACATTTGTAGTTTTAGGCTACTAAGTTCTAAGAAAATTTATCACTGCAATAGATAACCAATACATGCTTTTTATATTGTGCTGGTTCATTTTTATGATACAGACAACTACGTAAGTACGAAAAAAGACATTATTGACAATGCTCAGCGTCTTTTTTTTTCGTACTTGGGTAGTTGTCTATATCATAAAAATGAAGGGAGAGGAGAAGGGAAAGGAGAAGGGAAGGGAAGGGAAGGGAAGGAAGAGGAGAAGTTAAACGTACTTTTCACAATCTTCAAGGATCCTACAACAGAAAACTCTCATACTATTTCTCCATTACAAACCCACTGAAACAGTGCCAGCAGAGAGATGATATAGGAAAAAAAAAGGATAGGAAAACAGAACACAGGACAAGGAATTGCAGAGATAGTGACAGAATTCTGTAAGAAATCAGTAAATTTTCTTAAATGGGTATTTTGAAAAAGCGTACATAATTTTCAAAGTGTAAAAACTGTAAGAATTGAAATGTATTTCTTTACGTCAAAATAAAACTCAGTAATCCCCCTTTGTGGACAATAGATTCTCCTTTTGGTTTTTATCAGAACTATTGCTGGAGAAAATGAACTATCAAACAATACATTTCCTTCAAGACTTAAAAAGGTAGAACACATAGTTTACCTTTAAGGCTAAATTAAATGAAATTCTTTTGTATTTTTAAAATGAAATTTAGGAAAAATAATAAGGTACTTCAAAAATCTATAAAACAATAAAGGTTTTTGCTCTCCTAATAATTAGATACAACTTATGAAAACAAAGCAACATATTTTGCGATGATACTAAAGATTTATTACTACTGACTCCTACTTAGAGAATAGTGGCATAATTTCCCTTTCCCTCTTCTCTCCTTAGAAATACTCCAAACAACAAGGAGAATAAAACACAAATTCTTGGGGCGCCTGGGTGGCTCAGTCGGTTAAGTGTCCGGCTTTATCTCAGGTCATGATCTCGCGGTTTGTGGGTTCAAGCCCCATGTCCGGCTCTGTGCTGACAGCTCAGAGCCTGGAACCCATTTTGGATTCTGAGTCTCCCTCTCTCTCTGCCTCTCCCCTGCTCACTGTCTCTCTTTCCTTCAAAAATAAATAAACATTTAAAAAATTTTAAAGAAAACACACAAATTCTTGTTCTGGTAAAATTAAGATATAGCTAAATCCAACTCCTAAAAGCCATGGAGATCATGAAGATTAAGAGTGCAAGCTGAGAAGGAAAACTGCTTATCTCACAAAGAGGGAGCAAGACAAACTTCTCCAAGTGGAAAAGCCTAAACCCCATGTTTATAACAAGAATAAGATAGAAGCACCTGGGTGGCTCAGTTGGGATTCTCTCTCCCCCTCTCTCTCTGCCCCTCCCCACTTACACACTCTCTACAAAAAAGAAGGAAAGAAAGGAGTAAGAAACACATGCTACATAGGCAGAAACTCCTCCATCTGGCTCCAGCAGTGAAACAGAGAAGGCAGAGAGCTTAAAGAGAAATCATTCAGAAATGCCCTGTTTACAGAGGCAGTCAGTTAAGCCTCTGATTCTTGATTTTGGCTCAGGTCATGACCTCGCAGTCTGTCAGTTCGAGCCCTGTGTTGGGCTCTGTGCTGACAGCTCAGAGCCTGGAGCCTGCTTCAGATTCTGTGTCTTCGTCTCTCTCTGTCCCTCCACTGTTCACACTGTGTCTCTCAAAAATGAATAAATGTTAAAAAAAAAAAAAATTAGAAGTGCCCTGTTTACAAAGAACTTTGTTTCTATGGCAGCAGGGGAGAAAAGAAGTTTTGTTATTAGGAAAATATATACAGTTGCCTAACCCTATTGGCTGGGAAAAATAAAAGCTGAGCAAATTAGCACATTAAATCCTGGATCGTAAGGAAAATTCTAGATAGCCTGGAATGTAGGAAGACATGCCCCCATACTCATACAACCTTCTACAAATAACTGGGCAAAAATAAACATACCACATAGTTAGAAATTTATTTTTAAGTTAAAAAAAACACAAAAGCAAAATACAAAGTTATGTTTCAAAACCTAGGCCAACATCTTTCCTCTTAATAAATGTAAATGAGCTAAACTTACCGAGCAAAAGACTTTCACACTGGAGCATAAAAACAAAACCCAACTCCATAACATAAATCTAAAATTAAGAGTTTTTGAAAGCTGAAGATAATAAAACAAAGAGCAGAAGTATACTAGGCAAATACCAGCAATACAAGAGTTGTATCTTAATACCCCACAAGGTTGAATTCAAGACCCCCTGCAAAAAAGGTTTAAACCAGAAAAAGATCATTTCATAAACATGATGCAATTCCTTTCCAACAAAAAGGGGCTAGAGCAACTGAGCACCCATGTGCAAAATGAAAGAAAGAAGAAAAGAATCTCAACATGAACCTCACACCTCATATAAAAATTAACCCATGGGGCGCCTGGGTGGTGCAGTCGGTTAAGCGTCCGACTTCAGCCAGGTCACGATCTCGCGGTCCGGGAGTTCGAGCCCCGCGTCGGGCTCTGGGCTGATGGCTCAGAGCCTGGAGCCTGCTTCCGATTCTGTGTCTCCCTCTCTCTCTGCCCCTCCCCTGTTCATGCTCTGTCTCTCTCTGTCCCAAAAATAAATAAAAACGTTGAAAAAAAAAAAGTTAAAAAAAAAAAAAAATTAACCCAAAATGACTTATGAACTTAAATGTGAAATGTTAGAAGAAAAAAAACAGAAAAAAAATAAATAAGAAAATCTTCAGAATCTATAGCCAGGGAAGGGTTCTTGATAACAAAAGCACAACCCATAAAAAGAAAAATTAATAAATTTTACTCTGCAAAAACCCTATTAAGAGAACAAAAAGACAAACTACAGACTGGGAAAAAATATTTGCAAACCATATACCCAACAAATAACTTATATCTACAATATATAAAGAATTCTCGGGGTGCCTGGGTGGCTCGGTCAGTCAGGCGTCGGACTTCAACTCAGGTCAAGATCTCGTGGCTCATGAGCCCGGTTCGAGCCCCGCATCCAGCTCTGTGCTGACAGCTCAGAGCCTGGGGCCTGCTTTGGCTCCTGTGTCTCCTTTTCTTTCTATGCCCCTCCCCCACGCACATGCTTGCTCACGCGCTCTCTCTCTCTCTCTCTCTCTCTCTCTCTGTTCCTCAAAAATGAATAAACATTAAAAAAAAATTAAAGAATTCTCAGAACTCAACAGCAAAAAGCCTAATAATCCAATCAGAAAAATAGAAGACATGAACAGATATTTCACAGAAAAGGAGATATAAATGGCAAGTAAACACATGAAAAGAAGTTTGACATCATTAGCCATTGGTGAAATGTGAATTAAAACCACAATGAAATATCACTACATACCCATCAGAATGATCAGAATAGAAAATAGTGAAATATGAAATGCTGGCAAAGATGCAGAGAAACTAGATCATTTTTTAATATAATTTATTGTCCAATTGGCTTACATACAACACCTAGTGCTCATCCCAACAAGTTCCCTCCTCAATGCCTATCACCCGAAACTAGATCATTTATATGCAACCAGTGGAAATGTAAAATGGTACATCTCCTCTGAAAAAACATTTATCAGTTTCTTATAAAACTAAACATGTATTTACCATATGCCCCAGAAATTACACTCTTGGACATATACCCCAAAGAAATGAAAACTTATGTTCTAATGCCTATATACAAATGTTCATAGAAGCTTTATTTGTAATAGCCAAAAACTGGAAGCTACCCAAATGTCCCTCAACAAGTGTATGGATAAACAACCGTGGTATGTCATTACCATGGAATACAACTCAACAATAAAAAAGAAACCATTGATATACTTAACATCTTGAATGGATCTCAAGAATATGCTAGATAAAAAAGAAAAAGGCCAGTTTCAAAGGTTATATGCTACATGATCTCATTTTATAATTCTTGAAATAACAAAATTATAGAGATATAAAACAGATTAGTGGGTGGCAAGGATTAAGAAGGAGGCAGGTAGAGGAGAGTTGGTATGACTACAAAGGGGTAGCAAAAAGGAGCCTCATGGTCTTGTTTTTTTTTTTCAATTTATTTATTTAAGTAATCTCTACACCCGACATGGGGCTCGAACTCACAACCCTGAGATCAACAGCCACATGCTCCACCAACTGAGCCAACCAAGTGCTCCCAGCTTTGTGGTTTTAGAACCGTTCTGGATCTGAATTGTGGGGCAGGGACATGAAGCTACACATGATAAAACTACATAGAAATGTAAAACACACACAAAAGAGTGCATGTAAAACTGGCAAAATCTGATAGGCTCTGTGAATTGAATCAATGTCAGTTTCCTGGTTGTGATATTTTACTGTACTCATACAAGATGTTACCACTGGGGAAGTCTGGGTAAAGGATGCATGGGACCTGCTTGCACACTTTCTCTCTCTCTCTCACTCTGCCCCTCTCCCCTGCTAGTGCTCTCTCTCTAAAATAAAAATAAATAAATAATAAAAAAAAAACTTTAAAAATAAGTAAAAACTTTTAATTAATATATATACTATTTATTTATACACTATAGCAAACTTTTAATCTATGAAGTTTTATAATACATCTGATGCCTGGTAGACCTCTGCTTCTCATTCCTCTCCTTTTTTAGAATTATCAGGACTATTCTATGTGTTCATTTTTCCATTCAAAAGTATGGAATGAGTGTGCCAAGACCTTTGAAGTACTGTTGGTGGGGCGCCTTGGTGTCGGTTGAGCGGCCGACTTTGGCTCAGGTCATTATCTCGCGGTCCGTGAGTTCAAGCCCCGCGTCGGGCTCTGTGCTGACAGCTCAGAGCCTGGAGCCTGTTTCAGATTCTGTGTCTCCCTCTCTCTGACCCTCCCCCGTTCATGCTCTGTCTCTCTCTGTCTCAAAAATAAATAAACGTTAAAAAAAAATTAAAAAAAAAAAAAAGTACTGTTGGTATTTTTAATGTGATCATACATTTTTAGATTAATTTAGGGAGAACTGATCTCATAACAATACTAAATCTTCCCATTAAAGAGTAAGATCTCTTAATTATGTCTCTGTACATAATTCTTTAAATACAAAAATCTACCAAGTGAATAACTATCAATATTCAAATATCTATCAATTGCAAAAGGGATGCTTGCAAAATGATTTCTTACCTACCAAAACCTCCTAGTAAAGATTATCCTTGAGTAAATATCAACAGATGTTCACAGAAACCTTCTCCTTTAAGAGCCAACTATAGTTGATTCCAAAGTATAGAGATACTTTTTATTCTCATAAGATCACCATGAAAGAAATGTTAAACTTTCCTCAAAAGGCTACAAATTATGGAGCACCAGGGTGGCTCAGTTGGGACGACTTCAGCTCAGGTCATGATCTCAGGGTTCATGAGTTGGAGCCCCACATCTGGCTATGTGCTGACAGCTCAGAGCCTAGAGCCTGCTTTGGATTCTGTGTCTCCTTCTCTCTCTCTCTGCCCCTCCCCCACTCACACTGTCTCTCTCTCTCTCTCTCTCTCTCTCAAAAATGAATAAACGTTAAAAAAAAAATTTTTTTTTAAGGCTACAAATTATGCTTGCCAACCCTCCTGCTGGATTGAGGAAGTATCTTTTATCAGAGTTGGGAGGAGGGGGTGAGAGAGGAGGGGGAGTGAGAAGAAGGTGTTAAAAACTGTATAAGATCAAAGTCCTATCCTCAAATGACTTTAGATTTAAGTAGGAAAAAAAAAAACATAAAAAATAGGGACAAGACCACCTTCTTCAGGTCCTTTGCTTAACTTTTCCCCCCATAGCTCCATTTTAAGAGGAATTAAAAACAAACAAACAAACAAAAACAGAAGGAAAATATAGCTGGGGCTCCTGGGTGGCTCAGTCAATTGAGCATCCAACTTTTTTTTTTTTTCTCCTTGAGTGTCCAATTCTTGATTTCAGCTCAGGTCATGATCCCAGGGTTGTGGGATCAAGCTCTACGTTGGGCTCCATGTTGAGCAGAAGAGCCTGCTTGAAATTCTTTCTCTCTCCCCCACCCTCCCACCCACTTCCCAACTCATGCAGGTGCACACTCTCCAAGAAAAAAAGAAAGAAAGAAAGAAAGAAAGAAAGAAAGAAAGAAAGAAGAAAGGAAAAGAAAAGAAAGAGGGAGGGAGGGGGAAGGGAGGAAGAAAATATGGCTAAATCCTCTGGGAAGGTCAAGTTTTACGCTAATAAGCCTCTGAAATGATCTTATAGAGAATGAAATTTCTAGAAAGTTATAATCTGGAAGAATAAGGTATCTAGGAGTAAAAGTCTAAGACTGCCTGTAGAGTTAGTTAAGGATAGAGACAAAGTTTAATGGCTGTTCACTCTTAGAAAATGAACCAATTCCCAAGGTAATGCATATCTGCCAGCATAAGCAAGAAACATAAAATTTAAACTGCAATCTAAACCTTCCCTCATATTGGACGATAGCCATAATGACTCCAATGAAACAAATTCAGCATTTAGATTATAATTTGTTTCAGTAAGAGTTGAAAAGATTAGGGATATAAATATACTATTGAATCTGAAAGGCAGAAAAATAATACGCTGGGAATCATCCCAAGCTCCTCCCTATTACATCCTGAAAAGAAGATATAATAAAACATCAAAGCATCTTATACAGAGTATTGACATTCTATCATAAAAGATAACTTTAAGGTAGTTATGATTATGCAATATATGCTCATTCCTGAATCCATGACTGCTCTGTCCAGTAAAAGCATTTGGGAAATTTGGAACGCAGAAATGAGTCACTTTTTGCAATATCAGGTAGATTGCTAAGCTTTATAATCAGTGTAGACTGTGATAAGTAAAACAATACATTTTATTACTAATTCTGCCTCCATTTCTTTAAGTAAACCCTGGTCCAGACCTCAAAACTTTTGTTTCCAAAGGAAAACGGTCCAGGAATAAGCTCAGGCAATAGCTCACATGAAAGAAAATGTCCTGTGGTAAGTCTTCTTTCTTTATACCACAGCATCCACTTTCACGTTGTTGTATTTTATTTCATGCTTTTTTGATTGCCATCAATCAGAAGGACAATTCTATTCTTTGTTTGATAACTGGTCTATGCTTCCAAGAGTGAAGAGCTCAGTGAAACAGAAGCTGCAGCAGTTGAGAACCAGGTCACAAATGTGAATGAGACAAAGTGAGAAATGGCTCTGAAGCCTAACAAACCAAGAAATACTAGATGCAGGTGATGCAGAACAGGCAGAAGGACACAGTAAGGACAATAAAGCCTCATACTCAAAAGAGTAGAAAGATCAAACTGAAGAAATAAACAGTTTTAAAGAAATTAAGTTTTTCTACTTTTATGAACAATTAGTATATGATTTGCCAAAAAAAAAAAAAGTCTTCTGCAGCATAGTAGCAGATCCAGTAGATCACAATTTGTGAACAGCCATTAGAATTAGCACAGTAAAGTTCCCTGTCATTCTTTTGCAACTAGATACAAATCTTTCATAATTAAAAAAAAAAAAAATCTATTTTTATATAGTAATGGATGTCAAGTGAAGTGGGTTGGGGGGGGGGGTTAAGTTTATTTATATATTTTTGAGAGAGAGAGAGAGAGCCCGTGCACATATGCAAGGGGGGGGGGGAGGGAGACAGAGAGGGAGGGAGGGAGACAGAGAGGGAGGGAGGGAGGGAGAGGGAGAGACAGAGAGAGAAAGAGAGAGAGGGAGGGAGGGAGGGAGGGAGGGAAAGAGAATCCCAATCAGGCTCCACAATATCAGTACAGAGCCCCATTCAGGGCAAGAACTCACCAACCGTGAGACATCAAGAGTCAGACACTCAACAGACTAAGCCACCCAGGTGGCCCTCAAGTGAGTTTTTTAAAGTTTTTTAAAGATGTTTCAATCAAGTAAACATCACATCTATTCCTTTTCTAAATTTCTTTTCTCCCCTCTTTTAATGAAAAACTAGAAAGGAACGAGGGAAGGGGGCTCAGCATTATAAAATCCACTACTATACCTGGGATAAGAAGCATTCCAAAAGATTTCAAAAGAGAAAGAAAATAAAGAAAAGGGCAGAGATGTTATTTCATAATATGCATGCACTCAATTTTTTTTTCTTTTATCTACATATAAAAGCTAAAATTTTATGATCTCCCGGAGTTCCAATTTGAAATTATGTCCTGCACTACAGACTAAACAAATTTTTTTTTACTACAGCAGTCCCAAAGAAAGAGATCTTACACCCACCAAAAAACCTAAATATCACCGACTCCTCCTTTTCCATTACCTTCCATTTCCTCCCATCAAGTTGTCTCAGTTTTACTTCTGAAACACTGCTAAGTCATCTATTCATCTCCACTGCCACTGGGATGTCCCAATCCAGATGGATTTTTAGATTAAACTCCTATAACAGCACCCTAGCTGATCTGTTTCTATCCTTGTCCTCCTCTACTCAATCTCCACAGGCAGCACACATGAGCCTCTTAACTTAAATCTCATCATGCCATTCTTCCACTAAAACCTTTACAAGCTTCCCATTTCACCCAAAATGAAATTCAAACTCCTAGCACCAGGACCCTCCCATGATCCAGAACCTATCTGATTCTGCAAGCATACTTCCTACCACTCTCTCCATCACAGACCCTCAAATAAGTTATGCTCTCTTCCATTACACAGCCTTTGTATTTTCTGTTCTCTTCCTATAAAGATCTTCCCTTATCCATATCCCTTCTTAAAAATCTTCAATGACTTCCTATCACTCCTAGATTAAGTCCGAAAGTCATTATCATGGCCTATGAAGCCCTCAAGAAATATCCTTTGCCTAACTATCCAGACTTTCCCTATAATCCAGTCTTTGGCCTTCTTTCAATTCTTTCAACCTTCCACGGTCTATCCACCTCAGGGTCTTTATATATGCTGTTCCTTCTCCCTAACAGACTATCCACTCCCCTGTCACACCACCCTTAATACACATAATCATTCTTTGCATCTCAAACTCAAAGATCACTTTTCAGGGAGGCTATGGTAAGCAGATTTCTAAAACTATCTCTCTCTCTCCCCGAGATTTCCATCCTCCAGTTATACAATCAAACAGTAATCTAGGTACTGCTGTGAAGGGACTTTGCAAATATAATTAAGTATTACTCAGATTTTAAGCAAGGGAGATTATCCTGGATTATCCTGGTGGGCCTAATATAATCAGTTAAACCCTTAAAGACAAAGCTTTCTCTGAGTTGAGGGCAGAATTGGAAGTCAGAGAGATACAGCACAAGTCAGCAAACAACCTGACTAGACCTTGAAGATTCTCCCCACAGAGACTCCAAATAAGATCCCGGTCCAGCTGATTGTTTACTTTGATTTAGGCCTGCAAGACTCTAAGCAGAGAACCCAGTCAAGCCACCTGGATCTACACAAACTGTGATACAATAGATGGGTGTTGCTCTAAGCTGCTAAATTGGTGGCAACAATAGAAAATGAATACAAAGGCTCTTCCCTGACCCCCATCTCCATCCCAGACTGGGTTAGGATCTCTGTTAAGTGTTTCCATAGCATGTGACACTTCTCTTTAGGATATTCATCATACTTACTAATTGATATATGCAGTCTAAAATCTATAGTCAAAGATTTTGTATTTTTGTATACCACACACCATTATAATCTAACACCTACAAAATTGGTACCCATAAATACCAAGAATTGGTACCAATTTTTTATTCAATTGTGTCAAAATTCAATCATTACACACTTTCAGTAAAGGCCTATATTATAAAATATTTCTATAATAAGGGTCAATTGCTTTATAGCAGTGACTAAGACAGGGGAAGAGAGATAGGATGAATGGAATATATTCGGAATTACTGGGTCAGTTGTTCCTTTTATTTTACAAACCCTCCCTCACTTACCACTACCCACAATCTGAGATGTCCACTCTATGCCCTATTACCCTAGGGAAGCATGATCATCTATTAGAGAATCACAAAAGATTCCCACCTAGAGTCATTATTACTAACGTCACTGAGTTAGATTCCTCAGATATGCTGAATTGTAAATTAAGGTTTAAAACAGTTGGTTTACTTTTTTAAAGAAATACTTTTCAAAATGAAAAACAAACAAACAAATTTACTCAAACTGAGACATTATTATTTCATACTAAAGAGAGACTTAATATATTTAAACCATCTGGTCAAAAAGAGGAAAAGTCAACTAAAAGAACAATTTACTTACATCAATGGGAAAGCAAAAAATGGAAGTGTCATGGCAAGTCTTGCTGTAAATTCATCAGGAAGATACCACAAGTATACAATTAAACATGTAAACAGATAGAGAATTGAAGAGTAGAGAATTAATCTTCCAACCCATAATTTTTGTAATCTCTGATTTTTTTCCCTAAATTCTTCCAATGCTTGAATTTCCTGTTAAGAGAGAATTATTCTATATTATTGAAGCGAATCTCAAATTTCATAAAGAAATCAAAATGTTAACAAAAAATTTTAACAGTATAGAGAGGTTATAAAGAAATAATTCTTAAAATTCAATGAAATATAATACCTTAATATTTTTAAATAGAACATATGAAAAAGAAAATTTTAAATGAGGCTAAAAACATGAAATGCCTATTCTGACAAGTTACTCTTAAATGCAAAATTAAGATACTGTTTTTAACCTACCAAATTAGCAAAGATCAAGCATGAAATTGACATCAATAAATAGTATTTATTAAACTAAACAAGTAATAATTCTCCTTTTATAAGGTCTAAAAAAATCTGGCTATATAAAGAAAGAATGAATAAAAACTGGGGTGCCTGGGTGGCTCAGCTGGTTAAGCATCCGACTCTTGGTTTCGGCTCAAGTCATGATCTCACAGTTTCGTGAGTTCAAGCTCCATGTCAGGCTCCGTGATGACACTGTGGAGCCTGCTTGGGATTCTCTGTCTCCCTCTCTCTCTGCCCTTCGCCCACCTGGGCTGTCTCTGTCTCTCTCAAAATAAATGAAATTAAAAAAAAAAAAAAAAGGAATTAATAAAAATTAAAACAGTGACCCATACTAGATTCTTTCAATCTATTCATCACTCTTAATATTCCTAAGGAATAACCATTTTTGATAATAGAAAGTAAAAAAAGCTGTGAAGTTTGTGTACTGATAAAAATTGTTGTAGACCATCTTATAATCTACTTTATCCTATCTGTAACATTGATTTATGCCAAGCTATGCATCTAATTCCATTCTAACAGGTTCTATTGACACAGGCTTCTTAAGTCACTGATTCACTCTGAATTTTTCTGAAATAACATTAAAGTCCTCAGGCTTACTCTATATCATCTCTAATTCCCAAAACAGATCCAGTCTCCAAAATACTACACATATACTATAATAATATTTATGTAATACCTAAAATGAATTAAAACACCCCAGAGCTAAAAAACATACCTTATCTATATTTTCCAGAACTTCTACAGTTGACGGTTTTGTCTGTTATAAAAACAGATGAGACATTAAAACTTGTTATTGCAAACTTAGATACATTTTGATTTATAAAATCACAAAAGAACATTTTAATTCAAAATTAAGCTTTTTCAAATATTGTTAAACAATGTATACTCCTATTTATTTATAAATAACATTTAGATTTAAATAAAAATTATAATTATAAAGAGAACTACGTAAGATTAAAGAAACAAGCATTTTCCTACTTGACTTTTTAGCCTGAGTACTTTCAACTCTGACAGTTCATTTTTTACCAGTCTTAATCCCAGAACATACTTTTATAGAGAAAAAGAAATTCTCCTCCAAGAAAAATTTTCTTAGACATGATTATTCAAAATAACTGCTACATTAAAAAATTCAAGATTAAAGATGGTCTGATTTACTATTGCTAAAAGTTCATTTAGGACTCTGGAAGTCAAAATCAATAGGCTACCTTCATTCTGAATTCCTACGTTTCTGAAGATTAGATTTTAAAAAGGCACCTAAGAATACTTCATTATAGCAGAGCTTGTTTGTTAAAAATATTTTTTATACACCCCGAATAAAAACCAGCCAAAATGTCTCATACAACACTTGTGAAACCATTTACCAATTATGTACTCAATAATATAAGAGGATAATGAATATCAATTCATTGCAGTTCCCATAAGAGTTGTTAACATTAGGTTGAACCATATGAAATTGCTTTTTATGTAAGTCAAAACTGTTGAATATTGGTAATTTCATATGATTCAACCTAATAAAGACAAAGAAAAAATAGGCAAATTTGATCCTCAAGCAGAACTGTAACAGAGTTTTAAAGGAAAGAGCAAGGAGTCCATGGAATACCAAAACAAAGCAGTTCCAGTAAGTCCAAAAACTAGTATACCAAGCATTTCTAGGCTCCATTATTATACTAAAAAGGAACTAAAAATAAGCAAAGTAGTTTGTCTGAGATTACATTATCTCCTATTAGAAAAGAGCATATATTAATATATTTTATATTTTATAGTACTAAATTGGAGATACTTCCTCTAAAGCCTTAACCAATAAAATCAAACTACATTTCAAATTTTGTTTTAAGCCTCTAATTCCTAAAAGTATATCTAGTATAACTTCAGCAAATATTTATGACAAGCTTTAAGCAAAAAGAGATAGCCTGTAAAATCAGGTATTGTATAGCATACAACTATAATTTCAACCATTTCAACAATAATAATAGTTTCAACTATTTTTCAAATAAGATTGAAATGTAGGCAATATAAGGGAAAAAAGCTAGAAAAGATAGCTATTTTCACATGAATGAATAAACAAAAATAATTCATAAGTCAAAGTGAAACAATTATTTTAAACAGAGGCATTACACACCTACATGGCAAGCAGAACTATTAAAGTCCAAATATAATTCATAAGAATTATAATTCTTCTAATTCATAAGAAAAGGAAGAAAATTAAATAGAATTAGGGATAATATCAAGCTTTACTCAAGTCTATACTACAAAGGAGACTTTTACAAATAGGTTTATGTGATACTTTATATTAGACTAAGAACTGGCCATAAAGAAAAATAACTTACCTTCCATCGAGAAAATAATCCACCCATCTTTTATTTTTAGAAACTGGGCACAATGATAAATATCATCAATTGTCCAAAGAAATTCACAGCTAGAAAAAAAGCAAGTATTTAAAATTTTTAGGTTAAACACACAGCATACCCACTATAAAATATAGATGTTGCAATACTGCCAAAAAATAACATACAATACTAATTTCTCTGAACTCCACTTATGTGGAATTTTAATTTAGAGAGCCTTGGGATAGAGTCTACCCTTCAAGAAATCCCTTCTTCCAAATCAGGACATATTTAAAAGTAAAAATAAGCTGAAAAGGCTTTTAAATGGCAAGACATTTTAGCAGCGTATATTCATACTACTTTGCAATTTGCTGTTGTTTACAGTAGATCCCCTAATGTTGTAAGAAAAGTTTTATTAAACTACTTTCATTCCACACGCTTAAATACAATATCTCTATCATTCAGCTATCTACCAACTAAACTAGTTATTTGGAATTAGCATTTTACAATGTTTAGCATAACATTATTTTACAAGTAATAACAGAAAGCCAACTGGATTTTGAATAAGAAAATAAGGATTACAAAACTACCTGTGACCTTGAGCAAATCATTTATTGCTTCTAGAGCTTTAATTTTATTTTCTGTAAACTAGACTTACTATACCACCACTTTTCACAGGATAGCCTTCCTTACTACCATTTTACAGATAAGAAAATTAAGTGAAAAGACATTCAGCAATTTTCCCAATAGCTCAGAAGACACATGATTCAAAACCACTCTATCTTCAGACTTCTGGTCTGTTCACTACTGTTCCAACACCCAAATAAACATTTCTCTCTGAAACTGGGTCTAAGTCCCTCAAGTCAGTTGACCTTCATGTCAGTTAGTGTATATCTATGTCCTTATTTCAGTCATTTTTCTAGTATTCTCAAATGTATTATAATATTACCATATGGATAAAAACGTATCAGCAATCTTAGGTTCTAAATCAATTTACCAGTCAATAATTATATAAGTTTTTATTCTTTTAAGTTGAAAGAGCAAAAATATACTTTCAAATTTACACACTTTTACCAGGTGTAGTTATATACTGCCAATGTATAAAACTACTTCATTTCCACACACAAAAAAAGTTAGGCCATAATTCTTACATTTTTTAAAACCATTAATGTAATCACAAAATAATACCTGTACCAAGTAAATACATTCACTGTGCGACACTATTTATAGACTGGAATTAGCATAAGGCATACCCATCTTGGACTTTCTTGGGTAGAGAAGTAACAAAGAGCCTAATTATGAAATACCTTCACTTACAAAGCGATTTCTAGTACCAGATATACCAATAATCTGTCCTGAAATTTTCTGGTGTTTATAAATATAATGAATGTTGTCCGCCACATTTAAGTTGCAACCTAAATATTATTAATCCTTCAATATTAACTAAGTATTCAAATTTCTAAAGTGCAGTTTTAGGAAATCCTGGAACTTTAATGAATAAAAGTATAAATTTCTCAGTTAAAACATTAAATAGATCTCAAAACCTTCTGAAGATGCTAAAAATACTAAGAAAGGTGCCGGGGTGGGGGTGGATTTACATGAGCCACTTAACTTGGTATTTTCAAAGTATATAGTAATTCTCTACTATTCGGGAATTAATTGTATGCTGTCAAGCACAGTGTTTTGCACACAACTGGTCTACACGTTTTGGTTTCTAACAATTATATGCCTCCAAGTTAAGTTTGTAGCCATCACAAGTCAGGATTCTTAATACTTAAAAGTAATCACAGGGATGTCTGCTGGCTCAGTTGGTAGAGCATGGGACTCCTGATCTTGGGGTCATGAGTTTGAGCCCCATGTTGGGGGTAGGGTTTACTTAAAAATAAATAATTCTTTAAAATAACATTGAAAAAAAAAAGTAATGACAACAATAAAGATACCAGTTAAATATTTGGTAAGTACTGCTATTTCTCTAGGAAACCCTAAAGCAAACGCCTTACATGACTTTTATTATTTAGATACTACTATCATCCCATTTTACAAATGTTGGAAACTGAGGCTAGGGAAGTAAAGTAATTTGGTCCCAAAAATACTAAGTAGCAGAGCCAGACACAGCATTTTAGTTTTGGCTTTTTATGAAGAAACTAGTTATTCCCAGTAACACGAAATCAGAAATAAAGTCTGCTTTATATAAATTAGATTGGAATATTTATACATAAAATATATGAAAGCACCTCTGACATTCTCAAATAGCTGGTAAACAGAGCTACTGAAGTGGAAAGTAAGTTATAAACACAAGAGACAGTGTTGGTACAGTGGATCATGTAGCCCACATCTGATTAAATCTGAATGTTTAAATCTGCATGGAAGAGAAGCTAAATGATTTGCCAAATCATTTTGGCAGCTAGCTCTAGTTAGGGGCAGAACTGATACTAGGAGTCTGCAAGCACTGCTTTTACTTTTTTACTGAATATCACTTTTTAAGTAAGCATAATATGAAATATGTGCATAATGTTGCAATTAATATCAATTATTTGCTTGGAGAACTGTTATGGTGTTAATGAAATAAACTATGAGATTTCTGAAGCAGAGTATTCTGCTTTAGAATTTGTCCTCGAAAACAACATTATGGTAAATAGTCATTAAATGTCATATCCATGCTTTCAGGGTCATAATCAAAGAATGAGTCAACCCTCATTGTTCCAGCAATTTTCCTATCAAATTCCAGTATTTGTTTAAGAAGCTGATTTACTATGGGGCACCTTGGTGGCTCAGTTGGTTAAGCGTCGGACTTCAGCTCAGCTCACATAATCTCATAGTCTGTGAGTTCAAGCCCTGCATCAGGCTCTGTGCTGACAGCTCAGAGGCTGGATCCTGCTTCATAGTCTGTCTCTCTCTCTGCCCCTCCCCCTGCTCACACTCTGTCTCCCTCTCAAAAATAAAATAAAAACATAAAAAAATTAAAATAAAAAAAGAAGCTGATTTGCTATAATACACAACTAATGGTAGTACTTTCCATCAGATATGAAAGCATAACAAAATTAAGTAAATCAACTCTTTATAGCTTTCATTTCATACCTCTTCTGTTTTCCAACTCTTTTTCCCTCCTTGCCATATTCCAATTCCTGTAGCCCGTTATTTACTATGAAACCTTGGGCAAATAAGCTATTTAATGTCTCAGTTACTCAGTATCTTCATCTGCAAAAGAGGGAGAGTTAAGGACCCTCTTTAAATGTTGAAAGGCTTGGGGCACCTGGGTGGCTCAACCGGTTAAGCAACCAACTTTGGCTCAGCTCAGGTCATAATCTCACAGTTTGTGGGTTCAAGCACCACATCCGGCTCTGTGCTGACAGCTCAGAACATGGAGCCTGCTTCGAATTCTGTGTCTCCCCCTCTCTCTCTGCCCCTCCCCAACTTGTGCGTGCACACACGCCCTCTCTCTCTCAAAAATAAACATTAAAAAAAATTTTTTTAATGTTGAACGGCTTGAATGACACAATGCATTCTAAAGCATTTACAGCAGTGTCTAACACATAAATAATTCCTCAATATAAATTGTTTTTACTGCTGTGGTCATTGCTATTTCCTAATCCATCTCTTCCAACAAATGGAAAATACATGGGAAGCAAATAATTACCATTTCTTTCAGAAGCATAAATCAATGTTTGTCCTTGAGTGGACAGATGGCTCAATCTCAAGTGGCTTGTCCCCAAGAACTCTTCCATAAATGTGTACGGTCTCTTTCCACTCTGATATCACAGTGGAACCTGACATGACCTTAAGAGCTGGGTGCATCTAATGTGTTTTCCAGTAAGTAATTATGCCCACCATATTATTTCAATGTTTTGAATGTTCAATGTTAACTGATATTCACACTCAGGTTTGGGTGTCAGAATTTTAAATCCTGGGTCATGTCATTCTTAAATTCTCAGCTTACTTCAAGTCATATTAAAATAATGGAGTAGGGGCGTGGCTCAGTAAATTGAGCATCCAACTCATAATTTCAGCTCAGATCATGATCCCAGGGTCACAGAATTGACCCCTGCTAGGGCTCTGCGCTGAACATGGAGCCTGCTTAGGATTCTCTCTCTCCCTCTCCTTCTCCCTCTCTCTCTCTCTCTCTCTCTCTCTCTGCTCCTCTCCCCCTCCCCCCAAAAATAATTAATTAATTAATTAATTATTTTAAATACTGGAAGGGTGCCTGGGTGGCTCAGTTGATTGAGTGACCAACTTTGGCTCAGGTCATGATCTCTTAGTTTGTAAGTTGGAGTCCCACATTGGGCTTGCTGCTGTCAGTGTCGAGCCTTCTTGAGATCCTATGTCCCCCTCTCTCTGCCTCTCCCCACTGGCATTCTCTCTCCTAAAAATAAATAAACATTTCAAAAAAATTTTTTTAAATAAAATGAAAAAAATAAAGGAGTAAAAAAGATCTGGATTCAAAATATGGCTCAACCACATACTAGCAATGTGATCTTAGGTAAATTAAACTCTCTAAACCTCAGTTTCTACATCTGTAGAGTGGTGAAGCTATCTACACTTTACAGAATTATTGTATGAATTAAGTGAAATTAGGTATCACCTGACACAGTGTCCAACTAGTGTGCACATAATAAACTGTAGCCACTATTATTACTATTATCAGAAAGCAATACTCCTCATACAAACACCTTTCTTTCTAAACTCATAAAGTATCTGTTTTCATAATTTTAAAATGGGAAAAATAAGTTACAGTTTGTATTTTAACTGAAAACGTTTTGCTCCCATTTACTTTAACATTAAAAAAATAAAACAACATATCCTGCAGGTTCTTCCATTAAAATAATCTTGCAGGCCTTTAACAGCAAAGCGAGTTAACTTTTATATTTATCAACTTCCAAACCTAAGTGGAAACTATTCAGTCACCATCAACAGTACCTCTATTTGTACTATTCAGTTTAAGCTTAAGAGTGATTTGTTCTAGAACTCTAACTTTCAAATATCCTAGCTAAAGGCAATTCTGAAATATACCAAACCACCACATTTATTGCTCAAAAACAAAATTACTGAAAAGAGGTACACCTCTAAAAGTAACTTTACTACACGTTGATTAATTCTGGTGTTCATGGTAAGTTGATGTTCATTCTGAACTAACTTCCAAGAAATGACTATATTTAATATGGAAAGGTTTCTAATATTAAATCATACCTGTTTGACAGTCATAGGACTTCTTTTCTTACATTCTCTCTCAAGTTAATATATAATCATCATGTAACTTTATTAACAGTGTTGGACTGATCTTAGTAGATGACAGAGAAACTTAAAAGTCTAATTTTAAAGGCACCATTCTTGTTTTTAAAAACGTGTTCAAAATCAACTTCCTCCTAAAATGGAACTATGGGGGCTGCTGAGAACAAGAGATTAGCATTCCCTGCCAGTTTGAACATATGCCTGAAGCCAAGCTCACTCAGATGCACACACACTGCTGTGAACAGGGTCATTTCTGTCAACGGTGACACCCAAGCCAGAGAGAAAGGAGAAAACAATTGACACAAACCAGAAGCCAACTGGGAAAAAAGCAGAACATGGAAAATTCAATGAGTCACCAGTTTCATTACTGTGAGGGCACCATCAGCAAAACTGAGTTCACCAATCACAACTCTCAATACCCATACCCACTATTAAAAAAATTAAACTATTTTCTTTAAATAGTTTATTTTTAAGTAATCCCCACACTCAATGCGGGGCCCAAACCCATAACCTCGAGATCAAGAGTCGCAGGCTCCGCCCAACCCAGGCACCCCCAAGAAATAAACTATGGATGGAGTTGAGATTTGCTCTTCTCCTCCCGCTGCGCCCAAGACACCTACGCAACCTCTCCCTGCCCTCCAGCCTTACACCGCCCACCGTCCCTCAAATAAGGACAGCGGTTGTAGAGAGGCTTCTCTAAGCAGCACACAATCCACGCCCACATGGCTGGGCCGAGCAGCATGACACTGACAGTTTTCGGTCCCTCCCAATCTGTCCAATTCGTGGCGCCTCCGCACAACTCAGAGAAAAAAAAAGGGACAGAGAACACTCAAGGCGACAGCTTAGTTTAGGGGTAGAACCTTCGGACCCTTCGTCTCGACATAGGCGGGCCAAAGAGCCGATGCTCAGCTCAACCCCGACACCCACACCGGAATCTGAGAACAAGGTGGGGAAACCACCTCCCCTTCGCAGGGATAGGTGGGGGGAAGGGGTCTCTAGCACTCCAGAGTCAGCCCTGCCACTTGGCTGGGAAATCAAGAGGAGCAGGAGGCGATGTTTGTTAGCGCGCAGCCCGGCGGGAGTTTGACTAGCCGCCGCCGCAGAGCTCTTAGGCCACTTGGTATGAGGCGGGGGCGCCTGGGAGACGCAAGCGGGGGAACCGGGAACGTATCTCCCAGGGAAAAGCTCGCCGCGCTTCCCCTTTGCCGAGCCCCCCCCCCCCAGTTGCCCTCATTTTAAGCGTTCTACCTGCAAGAAGCGGGCAAAGCCCGGCGCTTGTGTCCACGTCTGCCAGCTTCGGCGGCCACCGCGCAGCCTGCCTCCCGAGCAGGCAGCAGCCGCCACTGACAGAGCGATGGGCCCGGCCAACTCCTTCCCATCAAACCCCGCGCTTCCGCCGCCGGCCAATCGGCGCCGCGGCCGGCGCGCGCCGCTCCCCGGTCACGTGACTGTGACCCGAGCGGACAGTTGGGGCGGGCCAGTCCGGCCGTTGGCCGGGGACCTCCTGTCCCTGTGGCTTCCGCGGCTAAGCAGGGTGCTCCTCGTCGTGTCTCAGGGGTATACTGCCATTTATTATGAGTCTTACCAATAGCGGTTACTTCTTACTCGTCCTCTGCCCCCGATTCTCTTGAAGCCTGTTCTGCCGAGTCTCACTGGAGAAGGAGAACCCCGAAATTGGTCCTGGTGGTCCTAGACTGGCCGCGAGAGAGACGAGTGCGGTTGAGGGTGGAGACGGCTGTGTCTGGAAAGGACTCCGCCTTGAGTCCCAGATCAGCTGTCATCCAGCCGGCAGCAGTGCGAGTGCTGAGAAGAGGCCAGTTCCCAAGCCAGTGGAGAAAATTCAGCCTAGACTCCAGGAGTGCTTGGGGCTCTTATCACCCATGGACGTCAAAAAGGGTCATTTGATGACAGGACGCTTACCTCACCCGTGTGTGGTGAGCTTCAAATGGCACATGATGTTGATTTCAAACCCATGTATGGCAGAAGCTGAGTTTTCTATTTCAAAACTCTTACCTCCAGGATACTCCCTTCACAGGTCGTGATACGTGGGCCCACGAATAAACCACCCAGGCTGCATTCACCTCAGATTTGAAACACTGGCTAAAGAGCAATTTCCTAGTCAACTGGAAATGACAAGTCCCAATAAGGAAAGATACTTGAACCACACAAGATAACGATGGAGAAGGGTAGAAAAGCAAGCCAAAGCCTTGGTCAGTGTTTTACCTCCGTGACTTATTTTAACCCTTTGTGCAAACATTTTTCGTGGGATTTTTTTTTGTTGTTGTTGTTACATAGGCTTTTGAAAACAATGTTTCCAAAGGGGAACCCTCTTTCACTGGTGGTGGGAACGCAAACTGGTGCAGCCGCTCTGGAAATCAGTGTGGAGGTTCCTCAAAAAATTAAAAATAGAACTACCCTATGACCCAGCAAGAGCACTGCTAGGAATTTACCCAAGGGATACAGGAGTACTGATGCATAGGGGCACTTGTACCCCAATGTTTATAGCAGCTCTTTCAACAATAACCAAATTATGGAAAGAGCCTAAATGTCCATCAACTGATGAATGGATAAAGATGTGGTTTACATGTACAATGGAATACTACTTGGCAATGAGAAAGAATGAAATCCTGCCTTCTGCAGCAACATGGATGGAACTGGAGGGTATTATGCTAAGTGAAATAAGTCAGGCAGAGAAAGATACCATATGTTTTCACTCATGTGGATCTTGAGAAACTTAACAGAAGACCATGGGGGGAGGCGGGGGGGGGGGCGCGGAATATAGTTACAGAGAGAGAGGGAGGCAAACCACAAGTGACTCTTAAATACTGAGAACAAACTGAGGCGGGATGGGGGAGAGGGGAAAATGGGTGATAGGCATTTAGGAGGGCACTTGTTGGGATGAGCAGTGGGTGTTGTAAGGAAGCCAATTTGACAATAAATTATATTAAAATAATGTTTCCGTGATTTTTATTTGTATTTTTTTAATTTTTTTTTCAACGTTTATTTATTTTTGGGACAGACAGAGACAGAGCACGAACGGGGGAGGGGCAGAGAGAGAGGGAGACACAGAATCGGAAACAGGCTCCAGGCTCTGAACCATCAGCCCAGAGCCCGACGCGAGGCTCCAACTCATGGACAGCGAGATCGTGACCTGGCTGAAGTCGGACGCTTAACCGACTGCGCCACCCAGGCGCCCCTGTTTCCGTGATTTTTAAAGACTAATTGTTTGAATGTGCTATATTTAAACTTTGACAATGCAAACAAATAAGGTAAAGTAACAAACTGAACATAGGATCTAGTTGGTAAGAATAAAATCTTATACTGGAAGCTACCAGATAATTCACTGTGGAATCGCTTGTCCTAACTTACAGCTTTTCAAGCTTGAAAGGATGAAGGGAAGGGAACCCAAGTTTACTTCTTGTGTACTATGGGTCAGGCACTTTACAAATCTAGAAGAAAATGAAACATTTCATTTATTTTGATATGTAAATTAAACCATTTTGATTTTCATCCTATGCTATTTCAAAGTATATTTTTTTAAAGGCCTATGCAGTTACGCAAATATATCTCCTCACCTCAGGAATATATTTTCCTAAGATAACAGGGAAGAAATGTTCTCCACTTGCTAATGGTTTGTTCTCTAGCTTTAATTGGGCCATCAAAGTCTGTTGTAAAGGGGGGAGGGGAGACCAGAACTAGATGGTTGCCAGAGATCCCAAATCTAATCCTGAGACAAAATTCCATAGCTAATTGCCCTAGAAGAGGAGAGGCTTGACCTGGCAAGGGGAGGGAGGGATGTATTGAATCCTTAACTCTTTTAATTGAACAACTTTGTAAGGTAAATATCATTTTTCAAATGAGGAAATTGAATAGAAATATACCGTTGAAGCTAGCATTATACCACTGCCTCCTTTATATTATGTGATGAAGGTTTGTCAGGCACAGCGAGGGAAGATACTAGAAGCAGAGAAATCAACGTATGCACTATATCAGGGTCACACCAAATATTTATTAGGGACAAGACCATGTGTTAAGTGTAAAGATACAGAAATAAATAAAATAGCTGTCCTGAAGCAATTGATACTAGCGAGAGAAACCTTCACAAAAATAAGCAAAAAAATACAATATAGGGTAAATGAGTGCTATGATCGAGGCAAATGTTCAAGAGTTGGAAAATGATAAAGCAACAGCAGCCAGAGGGGAAACGGGAAAGCCAATGAAGGTGGTGCTTTAGCGGAGTCCAAATATTAAAGAATTATTCCTTACTAATCCTAAAATAGTCCTAGAGTCTAGGTAGTGAATAGAGTCTAGTAATAGAGTCTAAGGAAGTGAAATCAGAAAAACACTAGAGAAGATGAGCAAGGAAACAAACTACTCTAGGCAAAAGAATGCTAAAAGGCCTAATTCAACAAATAAGTAAACCACATTTCATTCAAGAACTAAATGAAAGTTGCAAGGGATGAGTACCAGGAGGGCTCACAATAGAGTCACTCATTGAACTGGTCAGAAAGGTTAGGGAAGGCTGCCTTGAGGAAGTCACACTGGAATGGAGATCTGAAGGATGAGATACTGAGAAAAGGAGAAAAGAAAACAAGGGACATCATGCGTAAAAACCTTTGTCAGAGGGGAAACATTGCAAGCCCGAGGGACAGATCAATGTGGCTAGCACATAGATTGCAGGAAGAGAGTGCTACAGTATGAAACTGGAGACCAGACTAAGCAGGACCTTGCTGGCCATACTGAGAACCTTCATCCTTTTCTTGAGAAGCAGAGAGGGGATTTAACCTGATCAGGTCTGTATTTTGAAAAAGATCATTCCAGCTGCAATGTGGGGATATGGACGATTAGGATCCACGGGTGGTAGTTACTGTTGGTGGTGGTACAACCGGATTGGGATGGAAACAAGGAGATGGAGACAGGTGGGGAAAATGGAACAATTTAGGAAGTGAAATGGGAGACTTTGGTGACGGATGTATATACGGTGGGGTGGACTGGGGATTGAAAGAAAGGAAGGAGTCTGAGATGATGGGATCTCTGGTAGGCCCAGTGGGTGGATAGTAACGATCCCCAGTGAGGTATGGGGAACATTGGAAGGCAGTTGGGTTTGGGGGGTAGATGGTGATTTCAATTTGAACATGTTGAGTTTAAGATGTTTTTGTGATTTCAAGGAGAGATGTGTAAATAGATGTATTATCCTGCAGCACTGAGAAGTCTGGGCTAAAGGAAGAGAGGGAAAAAAAAATTAGAGATTGTAATCTCTCTCCATAAGGTACTTATTTTGTTTCACAATGCAAAAAAAAAAAAAAATACCACTTCCTTATTATAAATAAATGTTTTGTTTTTGAATATACCACAGAAAACAAAATAAAACGTAGAAGTCTTTAAAGATGTTTCCCAGAATTCCCTATGAATCACCTGAACCTGGGTTAAAAAAACAAATTCTCAGGCCCTTCCCTGGAGATTCTGATTCCACATGTCTGGTATGGAGCCCAGAAATTGGGATTTTTAACAAGTGCCTCTGGTGATTCTTCTTATCAAAGAGTTTCTCTGAGAAATGGTATGCCCGTGCCACAGGCCACCTGCATAAGAGCTACCCGAGGTATTTATTAAAGATAGACTCTTAGGCCTTGCAGACTAAGATCCCTAAGGATAGGAGGGAGGAGAGGAACGGAGGGAGGGAGATACTACCGCACCAGGTGGTCTAAGATTTCACCCTGTATCTCTGACAGAGGCGTCCTAGGCTCTCCACCAGGCAGTGCAGAGGAAAGCTGGTGTCCTTTGCTGAATGATGCATATGAGGCAGCAGGCAACCCTTGCAGACTGCTGTGATAATAGCTTTCCTGCCCCTAGCCCAGGCCTCCTGCCTTGTCTCCCAAAACGGTACTTAGTCAACTCTGATGCTCTCTTTCCCCCCCCCACCCCCCATCGAACCTTTCCCGGTCTTGGCCCCCACCCCAATCTTCTTCAGGGTTATGCTGCATATACTCTTCCCAATTCAGGGGTCTGTGCTTTTGTTGTTGTTGTTTTTGTTTGTTAAGCTAATCTGGCCAGGACTAGAAGGGAAATAGGGTCAAATGCTATGTTTCACTCTTGGCAAGGCTTTTTTTTATTCTTAAGAACCTATTTTGGAAGTGTTTTTGTTTTTTTGTTTTTTAAGTTTATTCATTTTGAGAGAGACAGAGACAGCATGAGTGGGGGAGGGGCAGAGAGAGAGGGAGACAGAGAATCCCAAGCAGACTCCACACTATCGGCGAGGAGCCTGATGCAAGGCTCAAACTCAGGAAACCATGAGATCATGACCTGCGCCAAAACCAAGAGTCAGATGCTTAACTGACTGAGCCACCCAGGCGCCCTAAGAAGTGTTTTTGTTTTCAAAGACCAAATTGTTCTCTTTGTAGTCTTGCTGTAACAACTCCAAGTCTCTATGAGGCACTGTAGATTCTTCTAACTAGAGGAAGGATCAGGAAGTGTGGGGTAAAAAAGATTGGAATTATTTTTTGTCATGGGAACTATAGCAAACACACAGAAAAGTTAATAAAAAAAGAAGTGTACTGCTTAAAGACTAAAACCCAAACACTCATGTGACCCCACTGGGTCAAAAAGTAGAACATTACCAATACCCATAAGGCCCCAGTGTGCCTCTTCCCTTATAACCCCCAAAGGCCTAGAGATAACCACTATCGTCGTTCTTAGCATATTCGCTTTCAGGCTTTTATTCATATTTTTTCTGCCTAATTACTCATTCTTAAAAACATAGCTTATGCCGGTTTTCGAACTCTACGTAAATTGAACCATAGAGTAAGTTTTTTTCATGTCTTAAATTGTTTTGACCAAGGTTATGTCTTTAAGATTCACCCATGTGGACGTGTCTGTAGCTCATTCATTTTCACTGCTGTAAGGGACCATATTGCATGGAAATATAATTTATCTACTCTATTGTTGTTTGATGTAGGCTATTTACAGATTTGGGCTATTTTAAACAATGCTGGTGTGTGTGTGTGTGTGTGTGTGTGTGTGTGTGTGTGTGTGCATATGTATGTGTTTACCCCGGAGTACATAACCACAGATTTCTATAGAGTCTTTACCTTGGTATAGAATTCCTGGGCATGTTCATTTTCAGCTTTTCAAGACCACGCTAAATAAATTGTTCCAATTTCTATAACCAACAATACCGTGTAAACATTTCTTCTGCTCCACACCCTCAGCAACACTTGAATTGTCCAACATTTTAATTATTGCCAATCCAATGGATGTGTAATATGAACTTATTGTGGTACTGTTTCGTATGTCCCTTACTTTAGTGAAGAATAACATCTTTTCATAAAAGCATTGGCTCATTGCTCACATGTTTTCCCATTTTTCTACTGGGTTATCTTTTCCTTATTGATTTCTATTAATTGACTATATAATGTGGAAACAAGTCTTTGGTTGACTACAGGTGCTACAAATATTTTTTTCCATTCTGGCTTGCCTTTTCAGTCTCTCTTTTGTTTTTAATTTTTTTTGAGAGAGAGAGAGAGAGAGAGAGATCAGAGGAGGGGCAGAAACACAGAATCCAAAGCAGGCTCCAGGCTCTGAGCTGTCAGCACAGAGCCTGACACGGGGCTTGAACCCACAAACTGTGAAATCGTGACCTGAGCTGAAGTCAGAAGCTTAACCGACTGAGCCACCCAGGTGCCCCACCTTTTTACTCTCTTAATAATGTCTTTTGATGAAAAATTATTTTTTTAATTTTTTTAACGTTTATTATTGAGAGACAGAGAGAGACAGAGCATGAGCAGGGGAGGGGCAGAGAGAGAAGGAGACACAGAATCCGAAGCAGGCTTCAGGCTCTGAGCTGTCAGCACAGAGCCCGAGGCGGGGCTCGAACTCACGAACCGTGAGATCATGACCTGAGCCGAAGTCAGACGCTTCACCGACTGAGCCACCCAGGCGCCCCTGATGAAAAATTCTTAATGGAGTCATTTATCACTCTTTTCCTGAGTAGTGAGCTGTGTCTGTATCCTGTTGAAGAGATCTTTTCCTACCCAAAGGTCATGAAGATAGTCTCTTATGTTGTCTTCTAAAATTGTATTGTTTTCCTTTTCAAATTTAGTTCTAAGCATACCTGAAATTAACTTTTTTATTAATGGAGAAAGGGAGACACCTATACATCCTCATACCCCTACCCCCACCTCAATGTGGAAAATTAAGCCAGCACCACTTATTGTCAGGTGGTCCTCCCCATTCTACCCTGCAGTACTATCCTGGTCATAAACCAAGTAAGTAGTCATGTATGTGTGGATTTGTTTCTGACCCTCATATTCTGTTCCATTGGTCTGTTTTCCTTTTTATATATTGCTGGATTTGATGTGCTAATATTTTGTTTAAGATCTGGGAGGCTCTCCTATTTTGTTTAAGAAATGAGGAAACAGTAGGTACCTGGGTGGCTCAATCAGTTAAACGTCTGGCTCTGATCTCGGCTCAGGTCTTGATCTCAGGGCCATTGAGCTCCAGCCTCACAGTGGGCTCTGTGCTGGGCATGAAGCCAACTTAAAAGTAGAATAGAATAGAATAGAATGGAATGGAATAGAGTGGAGTGGAGTGGAGTGGAGTGGAGTGGAGTGGAGTGGAATAGAATGAAATACAATTGAAATAAAATAAAATAAAATAAAATAAAATAAAATAAAATAAAATAAAATAAGGAAAGAGGGAAAACTGACAATAAAGGCAGGAAAGGACTATCTGCTGTGAGACACAAACGAATAGATGAGAAAGAATGAGATTGATCTCTAATTTTTCTTTCTGGTAATGTCTTTCTTTGGGTTTGGCATTAAAATTACACTAGCTAGGGGCGCCTGGGTGGCGCAGTCGGTTGAGCGTCCGACTTCAGCCAGGTCACGATCTCGCGGTCCGGGAGTTCGAGCCCCGCGTCAGGCTCTGGGCTGATGGCTCAGAGCCTGGAGCCTGTTTCTGATTCTGTGTCTCCCTCTCTCTCTGCCCCTCCCCTGTTCATGCTCTGTCTCTCTCTGTCCCAAAAATAAATAAACGTTGAAAAAAAAAAATTTTAAAATTACACTAGCTAGCCTCATAAAATGAGTTGGGGAATATACTTTTTTTTTTCTGACTCTTGTGTCATTTTTATTCATTTATTCTTGTCTTTGGAACCAGATTACCAAGAAACCCCCCAAAATCACACTTAGATCTTCCTTAAAATTTCTTTGCATTAATTTAAGGGGCAATAATATCCTTCCACATGAGCCTTTTCTTTCTGGAATATGGCATAACTCTGTATTTGTTCAAGTGTCTTTATACATTCTCAAAAAAAAAAAAAAGATAATCGTTTTCATCGTGTAGGCCTCATACCTTATAGTAGGCAGAATTCTAGATGTCCCTCCATGATTCCCATCCCCTAGTTAGTCAATAAAACACTAATCCAGGTACTACTGTAAAGGACAATTACAGATGTAATTAAAGTTATAAATTATCCTGAACAGGGGCACCTGGCTGGCTCAGTTGGTAGAGCACCCAACTCTTAATCGCAGGATCATGAGTTTGACGCCCCGTTGGATGTAGAGATTACTTTTTAAAAAATTATCCTGAGGGGCACCTGGATGGCTCAGTTGGTTGAGCGTCCAACTCTTGATTTCAGCTCAGGTCATGATCTCACGGCTCATGGTTTCGAGCCCCCCCATCAGGCTCTGCGCTGATGGTGCAAAGCCTGCTTGATACTCTCTCTCTTCCTCTCCCTCTGCTTTCTCTCGCTCAAAAATACATAAATAAACATTTTTTAAAAAATTATCCTGAATGGGGCGGCTGGGTGGCTCAGTGGTTAAGCGTCTGACTTCAGCTCAGGTCACGATCTCGCGGTCCGTGAGTTCGAGCCCCGCGTCGGGCTCTGGGCTGATGGCTCGGAGCCTGGAGCCTGTTTCCGATTCTGTGTCTCCCTCTCTCTCTGCCCCTCCCCCGTTCATGCTCTGTCTCTCTCTGTCTCAAAAATAAATAAACGTTAAAAAAAAAAAAATTATCCTGAATAAGCTAGGTGGGCCCAGTCTAGCCACCTGAGCCCTTGCAAAGGGAAATTTCTCTAGCTGGAGTCAGTCAGTGACGTTTGGCAGAAGAGGGAAGCTGAGAAGAGAGATGAGTAGCAGCAGAGGAGGTCAGAGAGATTCAAAGCACAAGAAAGACTCCACCCCTCGTTGCTGACTTTGCAAATGAGGGAAAAGGAGTCTGAGCTCCGAGGAATGTAGGCAGGCTCAAGAATCTGAGAGGGCCTCTTGCCTGACAGCTGGCAAGCAAACTGAGAACTCAGTCCTATAGCTTCATGGAACTGAATTCTGTCAACAACCTGAATGAACCCAGAAACAGATTCTCCCTTTGAGCCTCCAGAAAGGTACACAACCTGATGACACCTTGATTTAAACCTCGTAAAACCCAAAGCAGAGAACCAGCTGAGCCACGGCGTGCCCAGGTTTCTGACAGCCAGAATTGTGAGAGAATAAATGGCAGCAAAAGAAAACTAATACACACCCTACTTATTAAGCAAAATATCTGGGGGGCTCACCAAGTAAGCCTTGGTGATGGTACGAAGAAGGTCACATTCCTCAAATCCTGTGGCTGAGATTGTTTCACCTTTAAGAATCCAAACTAAAAAATGCCCAAGAGAGAGGCGGTCCTGGAAGCTACTCGGCTACCTCCTGAAGGTGGGCTTGGAGGACAAGATAAATAGTATTTGGAAGGAGGAGGACAAAAAATCAGGGAAAGCACAGCACTAAAGCCAAGAGCTTGGGGTACAACAGAAGAAGCCACGCAGCTCCTCCAACCTCTGCTCGCTTCAGAATTAGACTCGCTCATCACACTCTCCTAAAGCAACTGTGAGCTAAGTGTGGTTCCCCTGCTCCAATAAAAAAGTGAGGAAATAGGGGCGCCTGGGTGGCTCCGTCGGTTGAGCAGCCGACTTCGGCTCAGGTCACGATCTCGCGGTCCGTGAGTTCGAGCCCCGCATCCGGGCTCTGTGCTGACAGCTTGGAGCCTGGAGCCTGTTTCGGATTCTGTGTCTCCCTCTCTCTGACCCTCCCCCATTCATGCTCTGTCTCTCTCTGTCTCAAAAATAAATAAACGTTAAAAAAAATTTTTTTTTAAAGTGAGGAAATAAAGTCTAGACTGGTGTGAAATAACTCTGAAAATATCAATATATTTTGATATCGACACCTAATAAGTCTAATAGTAAAGATTCCAATTGTCACTCCTAGTAACTCCAGAGACCATTTGTCCTGAAAGACCAGATGTACAACTAGAACACAAGGCATCCGGGCTTGTCGACAACTCTACGTGATTTCAGTCGAGTTATCGAAAAAGAGAGGAACATTTTCTTACAATGGAAAAAAGATTTTTGCTTTTTCTGGAACAAAATACAGGTAAACTAAGCAGGTTAAAATAAATGCTGGTCTTGGTGCCCAGTAATTCCAAAAGGCGGCATTCTAACGCTACCTAAAAAGTAATGATACACATGACAGATCAAGTAGCTGGTGAAACTTGAGTCTTCACTCTTAAGCACATAAAGCTTACACATAAAACAAAGAAGATGTAAATTCAACTGATTTATACTGAGATTTATTGTTAGCAGGAGTCATAAGAGTGCATGGCATTTTACAAAGCATAAAATATTGGAAGACAAATTTTCTGCCCTGAGGAGCTTAGTAAAACATGTGTAGGCAGTAGCTAACAGGAAAAAGATTAAGTCATGGTGATTTACAAAGTCATCGCCAGTGGAAGACCGGGTAGAAAAAAAAATGTCTTATACAAAGAGAGAATTGGAAAATGCCAGGGATTTCGGAGGGGGGAAGGATATTGCAGAAGCTTGAAGGAAGAAGGAAGAAGAGATGAGAGGAATGAAAAAGAAAGTTCTAAGGAATGAGGAAAGAGGAAAAAATGAAGATAGAGACGGAGAAAAAGATTTGCTGCTGTGAGACAGGGACCAATACATGAGAAAGAATGTAGGATTCATTTCCTTGACAAACCTCTGAAATTTGACAGCTGGAAATCCAAACTATACGACTCATTTTTTAAAAAACGTAAGACCGGGGCGCCTGGGTGGCGCAGTCGGTTAAGCGTCCGATTTCAGCCAGGTCACGATCTCGCGGTCCGTGAGTTCGAGCCCCGCGTCGGGCTCTGGGCTGATGGCTCAGAGCCTGGAGCCTGTTTCCGATTCTGTGTCTCCCTCTCTCTGACCCTCCCCCGTTCATGCTCTGTCTCTCTCTGTCCCAAAAATAAATAAACGTTGAAAAAAAAAATTAAAAAAAAAAAAAAAAACGTAAGACCTGATTTTCCCAAACAGTAGATGTTAAACCAAACCTCAATCAAACAATATTATCCCATCTATAACAGATAGAATATACAAACAAAACTCCATGCAGATCGGAATGCAGCTTGAATTGTGAACAACTTAAAAGTTTGATATTTTGGGGTTATAGTGTAAAAGGAACTTCACTTCCGAAGATATGTTCAAAAGCACTGGTTTTCCTTATGTATGCATATACTCTAGAAAAGTTCCAATGCTATAGCAACACTGAAATCAGACCCAATATTTTCCTACAAGATAAGGACCAAAGTCCTGTGTAGTGTGCTCAGGACCCGCATCATTTCCAGGAGTTGCCTTTGTGGGGAGAGCACCTGGACAGACTTCTCTTTATTCCCCAAATAGGTCATACTCAAGGAATTATCTGTTTTTAAAAATGATCCATTTTTAATGGCATTGTCTTTTTCTTGAGTTTTAAATATTCTTTGTAAATTCTGGATATTGTTCCTTTTCAGATACGTGATTTTCAAATATTTCTTCTAGTCTGTGACTTGTCTATTCATTCTCCTAACTGTCTTTCTTTCTTTTTTTTTTTTTAATGTTTATTTATTTTTGACAGAGAGAGAGAGACAGAGCATGAGCGGGGGAGGGGCAGGGAGAGAGGGAGACACAGAATCTGAAACAGGCTCCAGGCTCCGAGCTGTCGGCACAGAGCCCGACGCGGGGCTTGAACTCACAGACCCTGAGATCATGACCTGAGCTGAAGTTGGACGCTCAACCTACTGAGCCACTCAGGCACCCCTCTCCCAACTGTCTTTCAAAAAGCAAAAGCTCGTAATTTTGATGAAGAGAATTTTTTTTCTTTTATGGGTTATGTCTTTGGTATCAGATCTAAGAAATCTTCAACCCAAGATCACAAAGATTTTCTCCTAAGTTTTCATCTACACATTTTATGCTTTAGGTTTTGGTTTTAGGTCAATGATCCATCGTAAGTTAATTTTGGAGATAAGGTGTATAAGGTGAGGTTCATTTTCTTAATTTTCTTTGCATATAAATGTGAAACTAGGTGCCTGGGTGGCTCAGTCAGTTAAGTATCTGACTCTTGATTTCCACTCAGGTCATGATCTCACAGTTCATGGGATCGGGTCGGGTTCTGCCCTGAGAGCTCAGAGCCTGCTTGGGGTTCTCTTTTCCTTTCTCTCTCTGCCTCTCCCTGCTCATGCATGCTCTTTCTCCATTTCAAAATAACCTTTAAAAAATTAAAATTAAAAAATTAAAATTGTTTCAGCTATCCTAGTTCTATATGAAATTTTAAATAAACCCATCAATTTCTTTAAAAAAAGTCTTATGGGATTTTTATTAGGATTACATTGAATGCTTAGATCAGGGTGTGGAAAAATGACATATTGACAATATTGAATCTTCCAATTGATGGGCACAGTATTTCTTTCCATGTAGTTAGATCTTTGATTTCTTTCATCATTATTTTATAATTTTTAGAATACGGATCCTGCATATTTTTTGTGAGACTTATTTCATGTTTTGGGTACTATTATAAATGATACTGTGTTTTAAAATTTAATTTCCAAATATTAGTTGGTAATATGTAGAAATAAAACTTATTTTTATATTGACCTTTTGTCCTGTGACTTTTCTAAAATGATTTATTAGTGCTAGGAGATTTTTAAAAATCCTTGGGATTTTCCATGTAGAAAATCATATAGTCTAAACAGAGAACGTTTTATTTCTTCCTTTCTGATCTGTATTTTTTTCTTTTGTTTCTCTGACTTCTTGCACTACATAGAACCTCCGGTACAATATTGAATAGGAATAGTAAAATCGAATATCCTTGTCTTGTTCTCAACCTTAGGGAAAAACATTCTTTCCGTTTTAGTATAATATTAGGTGTAAGTATTTTGTAAATCTCTATCAGGTTAAAGAATTGCCTTCTTTGGATCCTCACTTTTCACCACAATTCAAAAATTAACTCAGAATGGATCAAAGAACTTAAGGATTAAAACTATGAAACTCTCGGAAGAAAACCTACGGTCCAAAGATAAAACTTTTGTATGTCAGAGTACAATATCACAGAAGTGAAAAAACAACTCATAGAATGGGAGAAAGTATTTGTACCTCATGCACCTTTTAAGGGTCTAATATATAGAAAACGTAAAGAACTTCTAAACTCAAGAACAAAAAGACAAAAACCATAACTCAAAGAAGGGTCTAAGGTCATAAATAGTTATTTCTCCAAAAAAAGGTATACAAAAGTCCAAGAAAGCATGAAAAGATGCTCAACAACCACTAGTCATTAAGGAAATGCAAATGAAAACACAATGGGTTACCACCTCACACCTAGTAGGATGGCTATTATCACTCCAGGTTACAAACACATTATCCCTACTCCTAGACACATACCCATTAGAATGAAAGCAGAGACTCAGAGAGATACTTGTATCTCATGTCCATGGCAGCACTCTTCTCAGTAGCCAAAAAGTGGAAACAACCCAAGTGCTAATCAACAGTCGAATGGATTAAGAAAAATGTGGCGCATACGTGGAACGGAGTATTATTCAGCCTTAAAAAGGGATTGAATTCCGATACGTGCTACGGCGCAGGTCAACCTTGAAACCATGCTCGGTGAGATAAGGCAGACAAAAAAGAAGAAACAATGGATGATTCCATTTATATGATGTACCTAGCACAGGTAAATTCATGGAGACAGAATGTAGAACACTGGTAACCATGGGCTGGTAGGAGGGGGAAAGGAGGAGTTAGTGTTTAATGCTATAGAGTTTCTATCTAGAATTATTTCTTTTAAGTTTTGCAAATGGACAGTGATGAAGGTTGTGTGACATCATTAAAATACTTAATGTCACTGAACCGTACACTTAAAAATGGCAGCTCTGTGCCATCCCGTTTCCCCCATAATTTGCCCTGTGCATCTCTCCTCTTTGGCTGTTCCTGAGTTGTATCCTTTAGAATAAACTAGTAACAGTAAGTAAGCTGTTTTCCTTAGTTCTGTGAGCAGTTTGAGCAAATTACTGAACCTGAGGGAAGTGGGTTGTGGAAACCCCTGATGTGTAGCTAAGTCAGACAGAAGAGTGGGTAACCTGGAAACCCAACACTGGTGACTGACATCTGAAGCGATGGCAGCCTTGTCGGACTGAGCCCTTGTATCTGTGGAGCCTGACACTAACTCCGGGCAGGTAGTGTGAGAATTGAATTGAACTGAATTGCAGAACACCCGGTGGATGTCCAGAGAGAGGGACAGTTGGTTGGTGTGAGGGAAAAACCCACATAATTACTGTCGGAAATATCGTAAAAGCAGCTCACCAGCACACTAGTGAGGTTGACTTTATGCTGGCTTATCACAGATTTGGGGGATCATCTTCTCCAAGTCTCTCACTTCCAAGACTTTCCCCCACACTCTCCAGCCCACAGGGGTCCCTTCTACTGATCTTCTGTCGAGAAAGATGAGATTCCTCTTGGATTCCTACATGCCCATGCTGCTGCAGTTCTTACAATTGGAGGTGCCCATTGGGGCAAAGCAGAGAGGACAAAAAGAAAGATTTTTTTAAGTGTGTTTATTGAGAGAGAGAGAGAGAGAGAGAGAGAGAGAGAGAGGAAGGGAGGCAGAGAGAGAGAGAGAGAGAGAGAGAATCCCAATCAGGCTCCACACCATCCCTGCAGAGCCCCATGTGGGGCTTGAATTCACGGAACTATGAGACAGTGACCTGAATAGAAACCAAGAGTCGGACACTTAACCGATTGAGCCACCCAGGCACCTCCCCCTGCCCCCCCCCCAACACATGAAGATTTTTTAAAAGGAGTTCTTTCTACCTTCTCTTACCCTCAGGTCCCTTTTCTCAACTCCTCTGAACAAAAAGACTCTGAACAAAAAAACCTACAGCATCAGCTCCATCATAGGCCAGCTCTCTGTGAGTCACAAACACCAAAAAACCGAGGATTTGAAAGAAAAAAGTATTACTCCCATTTTCTCTGGCCCACGGGGATCCCCTTTCCTGGTCTTTTGGACAGGAAGGATTTCTCTGAGTTTAGCTGTCTGCAGTATGGATGCCCTAGCTCTGCCATGGGCTCACCCTTGGCTTGAGAACATGGGCAAAAAGAGGGGGGAAAATGGGAAAATAACCCCCCTACAGCTCACTTCCCCCGGTTTTTACTTCCTTCCCCAATCTGTTTTCCTTTACTTTTCAAAGTCCTCAGATAGTTGCATTTTTTATGTTGTCTAGAAAGAGATTTTAGTTGTAATCATTGGAAACACAGGCTTTCTCTCCCTTGGCCACAACAGAAGTTCTTCCTGCATACTTTTTAATTGCCTCTCCATGTGACAATCATTTTGTAATATCATTTTCTATTAAAAAATACAAATATAATTCAGTCTTCTGGTTGATTAATAAATTTTTTGCAGGGCGCCTGGGTGGCAGTCCATTAAGCGTCTGACTCTTGTTTTCGGCTCAGGTCATGATCTCACAGTTCATGAGATCAAGCCCCGCATCAGGGTTTTCGCTGACAGCAAGGAGCCTACTTGGGATTCTCTCCCTCTCTCTCTCTCTCTCTCTCTCTCTCTCTCTGCCCCTTCCTCACTTGCATATGCACTTTCTATCTTTCAAAATTATCAAACTTTTTTTTGCATTGTTGACAGTTCATGCGAATATTTCAGCTTTGTGTTAATATCATGTAAATTTTTAGAACGCTTGTCAAACGTGGAGAAAGTGCTATCAGGTTGTTGGTTTTCTTAATATGTGCTATACGATGTCTGGGACTTTCAAGTTTCCTGGTACACTAATTAATTTGAAATATTGTTTTAATCACTGACAGTTGTTACTATTGATGTCCTTGTTTCAATGGCATATGATGAGTTTATGTTACTTTTTTCAGAGTAATCATTTTATGTCAAATCACCAAGAACTTTAAATCCTTTTTCAATGTGTTCTTATGGTTCCCTCCTCTCATTAGAGATGAATTATCAGACAATCCTAGAGCCTATTCAGGACTTCCATTTGAAATCAATCTCCTCCTTCTAGTGAATTCCTGCTTTTGGTGATGATTTGAAATCTTTTTTTGTTATTTGTTAGAATAATTTCTATTGATTAGTTTCATACCTTTGTCTCCTTTTGTTTTATCTTCCATTAATTTTTTATGTGAAAATTTTCTCAGTTCTTTATGAATAGATTTAAAGATGACGAAAGATGGTCCCCTTCATGTAAATCAAATATGGTGATGACAATTTCTTTTTTTTTTTATTTTTTTTAATGTTTATTTATTTTTGAGACAGAGAGAGACAGAGCATGAACGGGGGAGGGGCAGAGAGAGAGGGAGACACAGAATCGGAAGCAGGCTCCAGGCTCTGAGCCGTCAGCCCAGAGCCCGACGTGGGGCTCGAACTCAAGGACCGTGAGATCGTGACCTGAGCTGAAGTCGACGCTTAACCGACTGAGCCACCCAGGCGCCCCAATGATGACAATTTCTTAAATGTCTCACGGAAACAATTCAAAGTGCCCTATTGAATTATATAGTTGAAATTATTTTATTTCTATCAACTTTTTATGCAAGATTTTGCTTTTCTCGTGTTGAGATTTTACTTCCAGATCTTTGAAAAATATGTTTTAGGGGCACCTGGGTGACTCAGTCGGTTAAGCACCCTACTCTTGATTTCGGCTTAGTTCATGATCTGCACTGACAGCAAAGAGCCCGCTTGGGATTTCTCTCTCTCCCTCTCTCTACCCCTTCTCCACTCACACACTCTCTCTCTCTCTCGCAAAATAAATAAATAAACACTTTTTTAAAAAAGAAAAATATTGTTTTAGAGTACATAAAGTGTCTTTGGCCCATGTTGCCAGGCTCGAACGGCTTTATAATGGTTAACTCATTATATTATACTTAGACTTTTTTTTAAGTCAAGTTGATATATGTAGGTAAAATACTCCGTTTATGAGAGGAACCTGAAAGGAAAATAAGTCGTAAATGCCAACGTGGTTAACAACCGTGGAGGCAGGTTTTTCTCTTACCAGATTAAAGGAATGCGCTGCACATGGTGTGCATCCTGCACACTTATTAATATCTTTAAAGAGTGCTAAGAGCCCTTTTCCTCACCTTTCCTGGCAGCCATGTTGCTGGAAAAGACTGCATAAGTATTTTCAATTTTTTTTTTTTCAACGTTTATTTATTTTTGGGACAGAGAGAGACAGAGCATGAACAGGGGAGGGGCAGAGAGAGAGGGAGACACAGAATCGGAAACAGGCTCCAGGCTCTGAGCCATCAGCCCAGAGCCCGACGCGGGGCTCGAACTCACGGACCGCGAGATCGTGACCTGGCTGAAGTCGGACGCTTAACCGACTGCGCCACCCAGGCGCCCCTGCATGAGTATTTTCAACCACAGGTTACTATTGTCCAAAAGTTACTTTCCATTGTTGAATAAAGCCACGGGCTGTTTTCGAGTTCGTCAAAATGTTTAAAGCTCTACATAGAGTTTTCAATCACAGCAGGAGAGAACAATAATGGCCAACTGATGAGCATTGGACACCATCTAGCATAGAATCCGCAGCCACGGAGCAGGGTTTGGTGTCTGGTTTATTTGTTAAGGCTTTCATTATGCGTATATTTTCCTATTATTTCTAGTTGTCGTACGTTGCATAGAATGATCACACCTTTTGAGTGTTTTCAATGTATTCGTTAACTCTGAACACCCACCCAGTGTACGTGAAGTCTGGATTCAATTACTATTGCAAATAATTTATAAACACAACAATATCTATGACCTTTTTCTGCCTCAGACTAAACTCCTAAGAGTATGACTATTTAAAATATTTTTAAACATCCTTTTGAGAAACATCTCTTTTGCACATTTTATGTTCTCTTTGATTCTATATAAATATTGTTAGAATCAGGGGGCCTGGGTGGCTTAGTCAGATGGAACGTCTGACTCTGGCCCAGGTCATGATCTCACAGTTTGTGGGCTCGAGCCCCGTGTCAGGCTTTGCGCTGACAGTGTGGAGTCTGTTTCGGATTCTCTGTCTCCCTCCCTCTGCCCCCCCCCCCCTCAAAAATAAACATTAATAAAATCTTTTTTTTAACATTTATTTATTTTTGAGACAGAGAGAGACACAGCATGAACGGGGGGGAAGGGCAGAGAGAGAGGGAGACACAGAATCGGAAGCCGGCTCCAGGCTCCGAGCCATCAGCCCAGAGCCCGACGCGGGGCTCGAACTCACAAACCGCGAGATCGTGACCGGAGCTGAAGTCGGACGCTCAACCGACTGAGCCACCCAGGCGCCCCTAATAAAATCTTTTAAATATTATTAGAATCACAATTGTGAAGGGAAAAAAAGTCTTTAAGTACTGAATGTCATTATTACTTTTTTGTTACAGGCCATAATGAAAGACCACAATCCTTGTTAAAGTCGATGAATCATAGGGTAGTTCTCTTTTTAGCATTTTGAGCAACTTCCATACTGTTTCCCAGAGTGGCTGCCCCAGTTTGCATTCCCACCAACAGTGCAGGAGGGTTCCCCTTTCTCCACATTCTTGCCAACACCTGTTGTTTCTTATATTGTTGATTTTAGCCATTCTGACAGGCGTGAGGTGATATCTCATTGTAGTTTTGATTTGTATTTCCTTAATGATGACTGATGCTGACATCTTTCATGTGTCTGTTGGCCATGTGTATGTCTTTTTTGGAAAAATTTCCTATTTGCTGGAAAACAGTAAGGAGTTTCCTCAAAAAGTTTTTTAAAAAATGAAATACCCTAGGGGCGCCTGGGTGGCGCAGTCGGTTAAGCGTCCGACTTCAGCCAGGTCACGATCTCGCGGTCCGTGAGTTCGAGCCCCGCGTCGGGCTCTGGGCTGATGGCTCAGAGCCTGGAGCCTGTTTCCGATTCTGTGTCTCCCTCTCTCTCTGCCCCTCCCCCGTTCATGCTCTGTCTCTCTCTGTCCCAAAAATAAATAAACGTTGAAAAAAAAAAAAAAAAAACAATTAAAGTAAAAAAATGAAATACCCTATGATCCAGCCGTTGCACTATGAGGTATTTATCCAAAGGACACAAAAATACTAATTCAAAGGGATACATGCACCCCAATGTTCATAGCAGCATTATCTACAATAGCCAAACTATGGAAACAGCCCAAGTGTCCATCGACTGATGACTGGCTAAAGAAGCTGTGGGGGCACCTGGGTGGCTCGGTCGGTTAAGCGTCCGACTTCGGCTCAGGTCATGATCTCGCGGTCTGTGAGTTCGAGCCCCGCGTCGGGCTCTGTGCTGTCAGTTCAGAGCCTGGAGCCTGTTTCTGATTCTGTGTCTCCCTCTCTCTCTGCCCCTCCCCTGTTCACGCTCTGTCTCTCTCTCTGTCTCAAAAATAAATAAACATTAAAAAAAAAAACAAAAAAGAAGCTGTGGTTTATATATACAATGGAATATTACTCAACCATATAAAAGAATGCAATCTTGCCGTTTACAACAATGTGGGTGCAGCTAGACAACATTATGCTAAGCAAAATAAGTCAGAGAAAGACAAATACCATATGATTTCACTCATATGTGAAATTTAAGAAACAAAACAAACAAGCAAAGAGACAAGAAGAAAGAGACAAACCAAGAAACAAACTCGTTTTTTTTTTTTTTAATATGAAATTTACTGTCAAATTGGTTTCCATACAACACCCAGTGCTCGTCCCAACAGGTGCCCTCCTAAAACATACCCTTAACTGGAGAGAACAAACTGAAGGTACCAGAAGGGAGGTGGGTGGGGGGGTAGGTGACATAAGTGAAGGAGATTGAGGAGTGCAGTTGTATTGAGTACCAGGTATTGTATGGAAGGGTTGAGTCACTATATTGTACCCCTGAAATTAATATCATACTGTATGTTAACTGACTGGAATTTAAATAAAAACTTTAAAACAAAAACAAAAACAAAAAACTCTTCCAAAATATTAGCCAATAAATAAATAAAGTCCATGAAGTCCATCAACCTAAAGCTGCTGCCAACCTTCGTTGACTACACAAATTGTATTTGCTTTACTATTTTCTATTTCTCCGGCTTTTTCATTTCCTCTTTTGCAGGGTCCTCTTTCTCTCAATCTCTGTCTCTTTTGCTGTAATTTTAAAAACCTGTATTTTCTTGGCTCTCGTGACTGCCCTTTTCTTCACAATTTTGACAGCTTTGGTGACAATCCTGATGTAATAAGGCAGTTTTTGATGTCTTGAGGCTTTTGTGAATCTCCAGTTTAAATCTTTGGCTTGCAAAAGGATATTTTCTTCCAGATACCTTTGAATTTAGAAGAATAATTCTAAAAATATCTTGTTCCAAAAAACCTGAAGTTAAGACAAGGAGGAGCAACTCACCTGTATTTTTTAATTTGCTACTATATGGTGATAACCAGGAAAATGTGTAACTGAGTCGCTCCTATTCCATACACTGGTTTCTTATGAATATGTGCAGGGAGTTTTGTCACTGGAACACTTGTGTGCTCTGACCGTATCACCGTGTTAGTGGTAAGTTTGCATGCCTAGTCTCCTAAACCACAAGACTTTGTCAGCAATAGATATGGCAGCAAGGTTAAGATGCCTTATAACACATTGGAATGCAAAAAATATACAGAATGCTCGCTCTGTCTCAAAAATAAGTAAATATTTTTCTTAAAAATAAAAGAAATATTCTTTGTACTATTGAAAAGTAACTTACTGTTTTGGAAATCTTTTAATAATTTCTATGGATAGGGCGCCTGGGTGGCTCAGTCAGTTAATCGTCCAACACTTGAATTCCGCTCAGGTCATGATCCCAAGGATTATGAGATAGAGGTCCAAGGCAGACTCAGCTCTTAGCATGAGGACTGCTTAAGATTCTCTCTCTCTCTCTCTCTCTCTCTCTCTCGCTCTCTCGCTCTCTGCCCCTCCCTTGCCCATGCTCTCTCTCTCTCGAAAATAAAATAAAATTTTTTTCTGTTGAGATAAAGTATCATTCTAGAATGAGCCACTCCGTTTTTTTATTTTTTTTTTTTTCAACGTTTATTTATTTTTGGGACAGAGAGAGACAGAGCATGAACGGGGGAGGGGCAGAGAGAGAGGGAGACACAGAATCGGAAACAGGCTCCAGGCTCTGAGCCATCAGCCCAGAGCCCGACGAGGGGCTCGAACTCACGGACCGCGAGATCGTGACCTGGCTGAAGTCGGACGCTTAACCGACTGCGCCACCCAGGCGCCCCGCACTCCGTTTTTTTCATACACTGAAGCTATTTAAATGTCACTCTCAACCTTTGCAGAATGGCTCATTTCAGAGTACTTCAGAGACCTTAGGCTTCCTTTAGGAATTCTACCTATATAGCGGTGCATTGTTCTTATTTTCCATCCAAATTATTTAGCCAAATCTATTTATGACTATGTCTCTGAGCCAGTGAAGTAAAATACTTCAAATATTCTACTTGAGATGTGATCTGTAATGTATACTCTCATACACTGTTAGTGGAGATATTTTTTTTTAATTTTTTTTTAATGTTTATTTATTTTTGAGACAGAGAGAGACAGAGCATGAACAGGGGAGGGGCAGAGAGAGAGAGAGAGAGAGAGACACAGAATCTGAAGCAGTCTCCAGGCTCTGAGCTGTCAGCACAGAGCCCGAGGCGGGGCTTGAACTCACAGACTGTGAGATCCTGACCTGAGCTGAAGTCGGACGCTTAACCGACCAAGCCACCCAGGCGCCCCATGTTAGTGGAGATATAAATTGGCAGTAGCCCAACGTCAATTTGAAAACAACTACCAGATTTGAAATATGTATAACACATATTAATTTTATAATTAAAATAGTTTTTTAAAGAAGTAGTTTTTCCCAATTTAACCTTCAGGGTGAACGGGTACAGGGTCTCTGGGTTCAAGGACCTCATACTTTAAGGGTGAAGGAGAAAAGAACGATAACACCTGCTCTTTACTTACATAGAGCATATTTTTAAATATTGGGGTGTATTTTCATATTTTAAATATGAATTATAATCCACAGTTTTAACCCACACAGAAAGTGTGAGCAGTCTACAAAATTTTGAAATTGGCTTAATGCTACCTTTTTGATATTGAAAATAATTGTGTATTAAATGTAAATAAACCCTTAAACTAAGAATAAATGAGTTGTGGGGCGCCTGGGTGGCTCAGTCGGTTGAGCATCCGACTTCAGCTCAGGTCGTGACCTCACAGCTAGTGAGTTCGAGCCCCGCGTCGGGCTCTCTGCCGACAGCTCAGAGCCTGGAGCCTGCTTCAGATTCTGGGTCTCCCTCTCTGTCTACCCCTCCTCCGCTCATGCTCTGTCTCTCTCTGTCTCAAAAATAAATAAACATTAAAAAAAATTTTTTTAAGAATAAATGGGTTGTTATACTATTCACAATATTTCTTTTCAAATTATTTTGTTTATTTTGTTTAATGTTTATTCTTGAGGGAGAGAGAGAGACAGAGTGTGAGTGGGGGAGGGGCAGAAAGAGAGGGAGATACAGAATCTGAACCAGGCTCCAGGCTCTGAGCTGTCAGCACAGAGCCGGACATGGGCCTTGAACCCATGAGCCATGAGATCACAACCTGAGCTGAAGTCCAACGCTTAACCGACAGCCACCCAGGTGCCCCTTGTTTATTTTTTTAATGTTTATTTATTTCTTTTGAAAGAGAGGAGTGTATGCACAAGCGAGGGAGGGGCAGAGAGAGAGGGAAAGAGAGAATCCCAGGCAGTCTCTGCAGTCATGAACTGTGAAATCATGACCTGAGCCGAAACCAAAAGTCCGACGCCACCCAGGCACCCTAACTTTGTTTTTTTTTAAGTTTTATTAACTTAAGTAATCTCTGCACCTGATATGGAGCTCAAACTCACGACCCTGAGATCAAGAGTCACATGCTTCTCCGACCGAGTCAGCGAGACCCCTATTTTGTTTATTTTTGAATGGGAAATACATGTATATGTATTCAAAATTCAAATGTTACAAAAAGATGTATAGAAAAGTCTCTCTCTCACCCTGGCCTCAGGACTTATAGTTCCTCTCCCCGGTTGCGAGGCAACCATGGTTAGCAGTTCTTGGGTAGCTTTTCAGATATATTTTGTGAATGTATGGATACATTTCTTTCTCTTTTTTTTCTGGCACAAAGAGTAGTTCATTCTATATGCTATTCTGCATGTATCTTAAGAATTAATTCTCAGCGGTGTTCGTGGCTGCGTTCAATTGCAAGGACGTAGCATTCTTCATCTAATCTTCTACTAATGGACATTGAGGTTGTTTCTGACCTTGTACAATTATAAACAACATAGCAGTCTATAACCTTGTGCGTGTGCCATTTCTTTGTGTGTCGATACACATCTGCAAAAAAAAGAATTTCTAGAGGTGGAACCGTTGGGTTAAAGGATATGTGCAACTATAATTTTCAATAGATATTTCCCATTACTCTCCATGGAGATTGTACTGAATGACATTTCCACCAGAAATGTGTTTCTTTCCTCACTCTAGACAAAGCAATGTATGATCACATTTTTATTTTTGACAGTATGGTAGGTTTGAAAAAATGGTGTCTCATTGTATTTTTACATTTTTCTAATTATGAGGGAGGGTGAACATCACTTCATGTGTTCAAGAACAACATTTACTTTCAAGATTAACTACGTGGGGGCGCCTGGGTGGCTCAATCGGTTCAGTGTCTGACTTTGGCTCAGGTCATGATCTCGCAGTTTGTGAGTTCGAGCCCCGCGTCAGGCTCCGTGCTGACAGCTCAGAGCCTGGAGCCTGCTTTGGATTCTGTGTCTCCCTTTCTCTCTATTCCTCCTCGGCTTGCACTCTGTGGCCTCTCTCTCTCTCTGTCTCAAAGATAAATAAATAAGTAAATATTTTTTTAAAAAGATTCATTACATAAAGAGTAGTCAATATTTCCTTCTAAATTTGATTAGATTTTCCCCCCTCAGTGAAAAAAACCCCTCCCTTTGGGTTGTAACTTTATATTGTCTACCATTTAACTAACCTACTAAATAAATAAATAGATAAATAAACAAACAAATAAATAATAAATCACTACAACATCTTAGAATATAAAAGCAGGGTTTTTCTACCTTTTCTGCAAGAATTCAAAAGTTTATGTTTGAATTTACAGCAAACATGGAAATTTTCACTAAAATTTTCTATTAGTAAGGTTGGAAATCCCCATAATATATAAATCCTTAATTTTAATTGTTTTTTATAACTCAGTGTCAAAATGCAAAACATATATATACCTTAATGAAAAAAAATGTTTTTTCTTTAAAACAATAGCTGCCAGTGGGTAATGGGTACTGAGAAGGGCATCTGTTGGGATGAGCACTGGGTGTTGTATGGAAACCAACTTGACAATAAATTTCATATTAATAAAAAATAAATAAATACATAAAAATAAAACAATAAAACAATAGCTGCCATATTATCCAGTAATGAATAAACAAACTCCGAAGACTAAGAAAATATTTCCTAATGAAAGCTTATCGTTAGGGACTTTCTTATATGATTATTGATAAGTACTATAAATACAGTATAAAATTTTTTTTTAAGATTTTGTTTTTAAGGGGCACCTGGGTGGCTCAGCCGGTTAAGTATCCAACTTCAGCTCAGGTCATGATCTCATGGTCATGAGTGTGAGTCCAGCATTGGGCTCTCTGTTGTCAACGCAGCGTCCTCTTCAGATTCTCTGTTTCCCCCCCTCTCTCTGCCTCTCCTTCCACCTCTCTCTCCCTGTCAAAAATAAATAAGCATTAAAGAAAAAAGTGTTTATTTTTAAGTAATCTCTACACCCAACATGGGGCTCAAACTCACAAGCCTGCGATCAAGAGTCACATGCTCTACCAACTGAGCCAGCCAGGCACCCCAAATACAGTATAAGTTTAAGGCAGCGTTCATAAATAGCATGTTTACATTGTTGCTAGTGTTCTGATACCAAAGTTAATAAATATTGTAGGGGCGCCTGGGTGGCTCAGTTGGTTAAGCATCTAACTTCGGCTCAGGTCATGATCTCACAGTTCGTGAGTTCCAGCCCCGCGTTGGGCTCTGTGCTGACAGCTCAGAGCCTGGAGTCTGATTCTGATTCTGTGTCTCCCCCTGTCTCTGACCCTCCCCCATTCATGCTCTGTCTCTCTCTCTCTCTCTCTCTCTCTCTGTCAAAAATAAATAAACATTAAAAAATAAATAAATAAATAAATAAATAAATAAATAAATAAATAAATATTGTAAATGGATATCAATTGTTTCTCTCTGTTCTGTGTCATTTCAAAGTCAACATTAAATTATCTGTCCATCATTGCTATAAAAGTGAATTTTACTCAATAATACCTAGCGCTTGAAATGTGTCAAAAATCTTGGGACTCTCCCAGTTTGTAATGATCATACGGAAATTAGTATCTTAGAGTTCTAGCTAGAGTTCTTAAATATCATTACTTTGGAAAATTAGTCTGTCTTCTCCCTATTTCCCACCCACCCCATAAGCCTCACCCAGAGAAACAACTCTCTCAAGTTATAGATAGGGGATGCCTATTAATCAATCCGCTGGTCACTGGAGTGAAAGATGTCGCTGCCAGATCCTCTGATGCCCTGTCTAGTGACACAGACTTCTGGAATTGAAAGGGAGCCAGATCAAGGAGTCATTTAATCCAGACCTCTCTCTTCCTGCAAGGCTCTGCCTGAAACGTCTAAGACAGATGGTTTGTCCTTAAAATTCACCAGGGACAGAGATTCCACAATATTACTCTGGAGCCTTTTCTAATGTTTAATCACTATTTCTGTCAAGTCAGTTTAAGCTCTTTTCTGCTAGTTTTCCCTCTGCAGACATGGAAAACAGTTGGTCAGCGACCTCTACATAATCACCTTTTCTGTGTGAAAAGACACTTACCAAGGTGCCCTTCAGTCTTGTCTTTACATTATATAATTTATTTTCTATCCATTTGAATGGCAACATTTTATCTCATCAATCATTTGGATTATGTTTCATTAAACTCTTCCCATTTGTTCTACATCACTCCTAACTTAGTATTATAATAAGCTCCTTAATTGTAATGTGTGTTTATAAATTGTAATTATTGTAGGACAAAATAACTACACTTTTACTTATTCACTAGGTAACTATTTTTTGAGTATGTTTTGCCAGCAAGAAAAAGATAGGCAAATCTCCTTCTCTCTTATAATATGTACTCTAATAGAAGAAATCAAGAGTAATTAACAATGGATCTATAATATAACATTTTGATAAGAAAAAAGTCTCCTCTAGTAATTAGAGAAAGGTCAGACTGCTGTGCTAGCAACCCAACAATAGCTAAGTGGTTTGAAAAAAGAGGTTTACTTCTTTTTTTTTTTTTTTAATTTTTTTTTTAACGTTTATTTATTTTTGAGACAGAGAGAGACAGAGCATGAACGGGGGAGGGGCAGAGAGAGAGGGAGACACAGAATCGGAAGCAGGCTCCAGGCTCTGAGCCGTCAGCCCAGAGCCCGATGCGGGGCTCGAACTCGCGGACCGCGAGATGGTGACCTGAGCTGAAGTCGGACGCTTAACCGACTGTGCCACCCAGGCTCCCCGGAAGAGGTTTGCTTCTTACCTAACAGTCCAGTGTGACTGCTTTGGGTCACCAACAACTTCGGCTCCGTGAAGTCATTCAGAGACCCCAGTCCTTCTACCATCTTCCATCATCAGACCTTAGGTCACTGTCATTATCTTTATAGTATAAGCTGAGTCACTCTGAGTTCCGGGCAGCGGGGAGGAGAAGGACAATATGGGTGGAGCTAACCTCGGCTCAGAAGTGGCACACATCACTCACACTGTTTGTTGAAGGGAACACAGCTGCAGGGCCACACTTGACAAAGAAGGCTGGGAAATTTAGCCTAATGGAAGATGCCCTGGGGAAACTGGATCTCACTGTACCAACACTGGAAAGTGCCTAGGAATTTACTTCCCCCCACCCAGCTTCACCCAAGAGGGACTGATAGGTGCAGGAGTGTGAAAGACCCTCTCCTTTACCCTCTGGTCAAGACAATTCTGAGGCATGGCTTCATTCCAGAGCGCCCACGCAGGCACAAGTAAAGCTACCCTGTGAGTTGGCCTGACAATCATTCTTGCTTGGCTGTCTTCTCTTCCCTGTCCTGCTTTCCACATCCCCTTACTTGGTTCCCCCAGGAGTACTTTCTTAATAAGTCACTTGCATATGAATCCTCATCTGATGGCCTGCTTCTAGGAAAGCTGATAAAAGACACAAGGTGAAGGTTTAAAGGTGCTGGATCATTTTTAGTAGCTTCAAACGAAAGATCAAAAGGAGTCTTTGGACAAGTATGAATGATTTAGATCGTACCTATCCCTACTACTACGGAAAAACAAACTAAAGTGTGTATTTTTCTTGTTTTGCTAGGGTCACATTCCCATATATAAATTTAGCTTTTGTGATGGGGATATCTGCTACCTGTTCACAAAATGAATGCATTTGGAGGTGCCTGGGTGGTTCATTCTGTTAAGCAGCCTGCTCTTGATTTTGGCTCAGGTCATGATCTCACACATTTGGTGCAGTCGAGCCCCATTTAGGGCTCCGTGTTGACAGGGGGGAGCCTACTTGGGATTCCTTCCCACGATCTCTCTCTGCCCCTCCCCTGCCCTCATCTCTCTCTCTCTCTCTCTCTCTCTTTCTCAACATAAATAAGCTTAAAAAAAAAAGTGAATGCTTTTGTATCTTAACTCTATATTGCCACAGTAAGCTTCGTAAGAGCGATCTTCTAATTGGATCTTTGAACATAAAGGGAGTACATTTAAGTGAATAGAGTCAACGGACAACAAATGTGCTCAGCGATACTCAGCCCTGGGGAAACCAACAGAAACAGCATTTCAGAACACAGGATGGTTAACTAAAACACTGAAGAGTGACATCTTTCTGTGGGCTAGATATATCACAAATAACTGTTTTGGACAAGCATACTGGGGGACCTGGAGAGAGGACTTTAGAAGGAACAATTGGCAGAGTGCCTGGGTGGCTCAGTCGGTTAAATGTCTGACTTTGGCTCAGATCATGATCTCATGGTTCGTGGATTCGAGTGTCAGTACAGAGCCCACTTCGGATCTTCTGTCCCCCTCTCTTTCTGCCCCCCTTCTCACTCTCTCTCAAAAAATAAACATTGGGGGGCGCCTGGGTGGCGCAGTCGGTTAAGCGTCCGACTTCAGCCAGGTCACGATCTCGCGGTCCGTGAGTTCGAGCCCCGCATCAGGCTCTGGGCTGATGGCTCAGAGCCTGGAGCCTGTTTCCGATTCTGTGTCTCCCTCTCTCTCTGCCCCTCCCCCGTTCATGCTCTGTCTCTCTCTGTCCCAAAAATAAATAAACGTTGAAAAAAAATTTTTTTTTTAAATAAAAAATAAAAAAAATAAACATTAGGGGGGCCTGGGTGGCTCAGTCGGTTGAGCATCCAACTTTGGCTCAGGTCATGATCTCATGGTCCATGAGTTTGAGCCCCGCGTCGGGCTCTGTGCTGACAGCTCAGAGCCTGGAGCCTGCTTCCAATTCTGTGTCTCCCTCTCTCTCTCTCTCTGCCCCTCCCCCGCTCATGCTCTGTCTCAAAAATAAATACAAACATTAAAAATAAATTAATAAACATGAAAAAATAATATCGAAGTATGTAAATATTAGACTTATTTATGTATTGCAGAATTACTAGCTTTGTAAGAAATTGTAGTTGACTCAGAAGTTTTTAAAAATAGGTTTCTAATTTAAAGTATCACCTTTGATAAACACAAAAATCAGGAAATGTAGATGCTACTTAAAGTAAAAATAACTTACACTGAGATCACCATTCTATGAATTTTACCCTCCAGGAGTCCCGTAGACTTGTCTCAGGCAGCTTTGTAGTTCTGATCAGTTACAATTGTAAATTCATTATTGTGCTTATTTGATCAATGTCTGTCTCTCACAATGAACGATAGACCTCTGAGGGCAGTTTTGGATTACCTTTATATCCTCAGCATCAAATACAATGCTACATAATAGGCACTCAAAAAATTTTTGACTGAAAAAGATTAATGAACATGTTAACACAGAATAATTTATATTACATTTCAATCATAGCATCTTCGCCATTTAAAATGCATGGTGCAAGTATTATTATTTATTACTCTGTAAATTAAAGAAAATAGATAATACAAATGATTTTTGTCCATAGAAAGGCAGACAAATTACCTCCAGTAGAAGGCAATTGATTATTGCTCTCTGTATAGATCAGTTTTGCATCTATTTGTAAATGTATTTTAACTTCCCATATTCCCACATGTATGTAGTTCTTTGAATTCTCTTTGTAACATTCTCCTGTTTCCCTCACTAGTGAATGCATTAAATACAATATTTGGTATCTAAAATGAACATTTTAGATTTGTGCGAGTCATGGTTTTACCTTCTTTTAGAAATATCCTCTAACATCTTAATGATACCTTAAAACCATCTTTAATAACGCTAATGGCTCACTCTACACAAAAAATATATTGAGATTGAACTACACGAAGAGCACTGTGCAGGGCTAAGCACGTTAAACAAGTGCAGGAACTGAATATCTTCGTAACACTTCTTTAAAGAATTTACTAGTCAAGCTGCAAAGAGCTTAGTAAAAGACGTATTCATACATATTTTGCTTTTCATCATTCTTATGAGCTCATGTAACCACAAAGTACCAACACTGCATTCTATCATGGGGACCCAGCCCCCATTCCCTGGGATTTGCATGCTACAGAAATATTTTACACAGCCCATCCATATGATTTTTTTCCAACGGTTCTGGTTTTCAGTTAAACTCATTCTTTTCTGTTTCTCTTGTTGTTATTGTTTTGCTCTATTTTATATAGTTTTCATAACAGAAAAATTACTCATAGTTGGAGAAAGAGACAGTTCAAGCATTGGAATGCCAACTCCATACATGTTTCAAAGAGTGCAAAAGGTTGTATTTCAGGAGGGTACTAAAATTACATATGATTTTTTTTTTTCAAACAAATGCCAAGAACTGTATCTGCTAATAAGTTTGCCCAGCTTGGAAACCAAACTCAGCCACATAGTATGAGAATGCCAGATATACGACAATAAATATTTTTGGCATAGTTTCAAAGCTACATAATGCCAGACATAGGCATGTAAAAGTAATGGCAAGAACTACAAAGATTATAAAAGAAATAAAGTCACAGTTCGTAATTCATATGATTATGTTCAATAGCAGGCTTAGACAGCTTTTCACATAATAAGATCCACATGTAAAAGCATCAGCTTATTTTACTCAGAAAAAGATAACAAATATTAAAATGGCTTTTAAAAGTAAAATTTTGTTGAGAGCTTGTAAATGTATTTTTGCAAGCTAAAGGAGAGTAGCTTAAATTGGGTTTTTCTGTGTTTGTTTCTATTTAGATACCCAACCTCTGCTTCCCTTCTGTCACACAGAAAAATTCAGTAAAAAAAGAGAATGCAATCTCAAAGACTGGACCGACTTTTAAATACTGTCGCTATAATCGGCATATTAAAGCTGGAGTTTAGGGAAAACGCCATTCCCCTAAAATTAAATTGTCCCTCGCATTTAGAGAAAGGATGAAGGAAATATAGTTGTCAGATGCTGAACCTAGATTTGACTACTGGGTACAGATTACGGGGAGCAGAGCCCAAGTGACTAAACTATTCCAGAGCAATCCCACTGCCACTCTACATCACAAGATGAAGCATATCTAAGGCTGGTTTTTAAGTGCAGATATTCTAGCAAACGTTGGGTGCTACTCGGGACATTTTATTTTAGACCCGGAGAAATCAAACTAAATTGAGTTTGTGGTGCGTTTGATTTCCAGAGATAAAAGAAAGCACGCTTTTGTGTTTTCCTTCTGTTTAATTTATAGATTAGAAGTGGCCAGCCATCAGGGTGGGCTAATGAAAAGCAAGACCAAGGGGAAATGCTAGTGAAAGAAGGATGGAAGAAACTGTAGAATCTGAGATAAACTGTCAGTCCCTTGGGCAAGATAAGCCAGAACACCACAGTGCCAAGAGCAACCGTCTCGGGTTTCAGTTCTCAGTCACAAGCAACACTGCGAACTGAGGTTTAGTTTCTAAGAAGGAATTTTATCAGGATAGAAGATAATAACTTAGTAGGTGAGCCAAAAATAGTCACATTTTAAGATTTTATATTAAATACGTTCGAATATGTTTGTTCGTACTACAGGTCTGTATTGTGCTGAATTTGAATTTGGTTGTGTAAAATGTAAAAAACAAAATGCTTTTGTTTCTTTTCAACCCAGTATAGGTTGGATAATGTAGGGTAAGTTCTGTGGCATCTCTTCTCTGACAACTATCATGAAAAAAAATAATGTTTTGCAAACACGTATTTTCCTCAGTTCCAAGTTTTGCATGAAATTTTTGAATACCTCTCTAACAACGCAGCGTTTACATCGAGTACATGTGCAAGGTATTGGTGGTGATAGACAATCTCGTTTCCATGTGGGTGAAAATGTTTGTTGCAAAAAGACACATTCAGATTGAGTTCTATCTCCATTTACACACGGATCCCTTTAATGGATGTTGAGAGTTTTGATTTAGAACCTTTAATAGGCTCGTTTACATTTTGCAAATCTCTACCTTTGAAATAAAAATGCAGTGACCCACCCATCTGCAGACAATTAAGACCAGCAGCCAAGTATAAAAGGGTGGAGAACTTTTAATGGGTGTTTATAGATTGGAAGCACCGACCCCCTTTTAAATGAAAGAGGCCTAAGAAGAAATAGTAAGTGTTAAGGATAACCATGAAATTCATTTAACCCCCCAAGCAGAAGATCTGTTATCAAAGAATTGGCAGGACTCTATGCCTTCCAACTTAAGGTTCTTAGCTTAAGTACTTAGCAAAAGTACTCAGAAAAGAAATATCTTATTTAGAAGTGTCTTGATTATAATTTCTCAGCTGCTTTAAGGTCAAAACACAAGCCCACAGGAAGACCAACAGTAAGGTATGTGATATAAAAACAAATATTTCCATAAAATCTTTGCCCTAGCAAAAAGAGAAATTCTTAGTAGGTTCAAGGTGGGAATTTAGGGAATAGTATTTTTTTACAGGAAATACTGGTTAGGCGTTTTATATAGGGGGTTCTGCATTTGTGAAAGGATAATTTGCTCTAAAATATGTGGGCAACCAGCCTAAATTCTCTAATTGAGTAGTTTGCTCATAACCCCAGGCCATTAGGTGAATGTAAACTGTTACAGGCTTAGTAAGAAAATAGTCCCATTAGGATTTTTGTATTTGTATGTGGTTGTGGGCTAGAGTAACTGTTTCCAAAATCATGGATTAATGAAAGGCTCTTTTTTCTGAGTTTGCAAATACCAGCTTTGAAATGCTCAAACTCAAATTAAGGCAAAGATTCTTTCTTTCGTTGTTGTTTTGGTTTGGTGTGTTTTTGTTTTGTTTTTTTTACAGTTAAAAAAATTTTACAAGATCCAATTTCAGCTATCAGTTCCATTGTTCGTTATCTAAGGAAAATTAGAGATACTTAACTGACTGGTTGTTAATAAAGGACAACAGCCATATCATCTTTGATACTGCTATTCAAATCCTTTGCTCATGCCCTAAAATTCCCCTCATTGGTCACGGCCAAGAAACTTGACACACAGAAAATGGGTATGACCTCTTGAAAATAAAGACGGGTGCAGAAATTCAAGAAATGTGTACATATGTTTCATTTGGTACTTGTCCTGCGTAGAAGCTCGCATTTTTGTGAAGGAGAAGACAACTTCATGTGCCGTTTCTTGCATCCAATCTTGGGCTCCTCTCTCTTAATGCATCTCTTCAACTAAAGTCCGTTTTCTTTCCTGTTCCCCAATCCCCGTCACCGTGTTATCATCGCACTGCTTCTTACAAAGCATAGTTTACTTGTATAGCCCAGAGCGGGGCAAGAAAGGACTATGTCATATTTCTTCAAATCAATAACTGTCGATGCCGAAGAAATACAGTCAGAGGAGGAAAAGATCTGACCGAACAGATCAGATCAATTTAATAGACATACTCAAAAGTAAGATAATTCATGTGTCTTTTGCATGTCTCCATAACCCCACTGGGTACTAATAAGGCTGCGGGGATGAGTATCACATCATATCTTCTTTTAGAAACTGAGTTACATGAGAACTCTTCTTAGCAATCAAAGAAATAACAAAATCACAGTTAGAGCCCAACACCAATCTCTTACGCCACCTGGGGCAGCGCTTGGCGTTTTCATAGGCTGTCTAACTTTTTACTCTGTCAGGTTTCCTTTTTTCCGTTTTAAAATTTCCTATTTCAAAACACACCAGTACAGCCATACCATAAATATAACCTAAATAGTTTGGCTGGCAAATCAGAATAACGTGATATGGAAGGAAATGTCTTTTAAAAAAATTTTTTTGAAGAGGATACTAAAGCAGAATTGTTCTGAGATGACTTGTGAGAAGTGAGATATTAAACTCACAGACATAGGAGTGTGTGAAAAAAAAGAAGGGATCTACGGGGCGCCTGGGTGGCGCAGTCGGTTGGGCGTCCGACTTCAGCCAGGTCACGATCTCGCGGTCCGTGAGTTCGAGCCCCGCGTCGGGCTCTGGGCGGATGGCTCAGAGCCTGGAGCCTGTTTCCGATTCTGTGTCTCCCTCTCTCTCTGCGCCTCCCCCATTCATGCTCTGTCTCTCTCTGTCCCAAAAATAAATAAACGTTGAAAAAAAAAAAAAATTAAAAAAAAAAAAAAAAAAGAAGGGATCTTAAGAGAGCCTTGCTTTACGGTGAAGGTAGGTTTAAATTCCATACCTTGAAAGAATGTACTAAAGATTTCCAGAATAGTTCGATAGTTTTGAATAGCTTTCTTAAAAACTTTCTATAAGATATAACAAAGAGATTGTATTTATTATCTTCTTTGGATTGAGATTGAAGCTATAATACTCGAATAATAAACTTTAGGCAAGTTGAGAGATGAGATTTGCTAAAAGGACTGATGATAAAAGAAATACGAATTGATCCTGGTAACAACCAATGGAGAAAAAGAATTTCTCTTTGAAATTCTTCCCTTAATTTCTCACTGTCAAAAATAATAATACTATAGAGAGGAAAGGCAGTGATTCATCAGATTCTTTCACTTTACTTTTTGAAGTAATCTCTACTTAAACATAGGGGATCGGACTCACAACCCCAAGGTCAAGAGCTGCACGCTCTATCACTGAGCCAGCCAGGTGCCCCTCACATACCACTTTCCCAATACTCTTAATACCAGCATAACTATGAATTGTGTTAAGAGCAAAATGAAAATAGGTGTTTTTGTGGAGAACAATCCCACTTGAAGTGACCAAAGGACACAGTAAAATGTCAATGATAGCTGAGACCTAAAAAAGAAAAATCCATAAATATACACATAAAATTAGAAGCTACCTGCCTGTAAAGATGCTTCAAGAGGATTCCTAGATGATCCCTCAGAAGAGATACAGGTGGAATTTTTAAAGATACAGGTGAACTTCATTTTAAATAAATGTCCCATATCTCTTAGTTCCATCTGGTACATACAATACCTTTAATAAACGTGTTTCGAATGAATGAGAAAGAAAGAAGAAAAGCAAGCCCGTTGAGACACAACATCTCTTCCGTGAGCAAGAAAATACTCTGTCTAAATGTTTGCTCTCTCAAGTTTACTAAAATATGGTGGAAAACAGGTTTCTGGTAGATAACTGTTGAAGTTGGGGTGGGGGGGGAGATTTCATTATGGCATTCTCTCTTTGGTATACGTTTGATATTTTTCATAGCAAACATTTTAAAAATGAGGAAATGGACTCTACGTTTTAGAGACTAGACATTTGCAAAATTCATACTTAGTAATCCAAACCTGGAGATCATTGTGGAATTTCTTCCCTAGGAAAGATTTGCCGGGGGGAAGGAATAACAACGTGGCATGTGCTCTGTCTAGTGACAGTGAAGCAAGAAGGCAGAACGAGGCAGAAAGGGAAGTGAGGAGGGAGGGGCAAGGCACCGTTTTAAGTGTGGCGGCTATTTTAACATTACAAGACTTTGTTCTTCTTGATGATTCACCACCTCATTAACCTATGTGTCATTCTGAAGTATTTTGCCATGCTCTGATGATCAGAGACTCACTCGCTAACAACACAACATTCTAAATGCGAGCTCGTCCCCGGAGTCGTGGTGAATTAATTTTCAATTAGTTTTCATTAATGAACTTCATTTTTATGGGTCTGATTGCCGTCCCGGCTTCGAGAAATTCAGCAAGCACTTGGGGGGGGCGGGGAGGGAACAAGCTATGGAGTCAGGAATATCCTGGGTCCTTCCCGTGAGACCTTACTTCAATCGTTGGCCAAAACAAACAAAATGCCTAAATTATACATCAGACATGTATCAAGAGAACCCACGAATCTTCTCAGAGGTCTTCAGAGGTAAGTTCTATTGCTAGCTGTGGCTGGTGTTTGCCTTGTACCCCAAAACCATGCTCAAGAAGGGAAAACATCAGGTGTAAGAAGAAAAAACTCTGGGTGCACCACTCTTTCTATGCGTTAGTTTCCTTTCATGGGAAAGGTTTATCCAGATTGTCCAGATCCAAATAACTATTATGAGTCCATAATAGTCGGCAAATAATTACAAATAAATTTAATACAGAGAGACAAACTACATAGTAAAACCGATGTTCTTGGATTGCTAATGAAGGACTAGTAGCCTGGGTCACATGCCGGCAAACCAAAATCCCAGCAGCTTCTCCGGAGAAGTGTGATGCTCTTGGGCCAAAAGACAATAAGGTTTCTATGCTCTTTCCATTTCCATTTCCATTTTAAAAACCTGCAACTGAGAGCCGTGAGATACTCACCACCCACAGCCTAAGACTTTGCCTTTATAAAATTTAATGCACATTTTTCTTCCTTGTGATTTTTCCATGAAAAACGAAGTTTGTTGAGAGCTTAATCCTTTGGTGTTAGCTCTCGAAGAGGCACATATTTTAAAGTACACTCTGACTGTAGAATTATAAAAAGGTATTTAATTCCATCTTGTTACTCTGACTCAAAAGTAAATAAAGCTCAGGGCACCTGGCTGGCTCAGTCAGTAGAGCATGCAACTCTTGGTCTTGGGGTTGTGAGTTTGAGCCCCAAGTGGGATGTAGAGATTACTTAAAAATAAAATTTTTATAAATAAATAAATAAATAAGGCGCGCTTATTTCTTAGTTAATGGTGTTAATTCTTCCCTTCACACAGAAATTATTATTTCAGCTTTCTTTCAGTAGGCATTTATTGAGTGCTGATTGATTCATAACACTGAGATCTTCAAGATCATATCTAAAAAGCAAAACAAAACTAAAAAACTAGAAGATGGGGTCCTGTTCTGGTGAAATTATAAAGTAGGTGAATGACGAAAGAGGAACGCACGAAACCATAGAAGAGCGACAAAACAGCAGATGAGTACAACACAATTCAGTAGAAATTATAAGGGGACATGCCCAGGGCATGTAAAATAAGGCAAATTATGATGGCCATAAACCTTAGCTGGTGTTTTATTGTCTTTATTTACTTTCTTCATCAGAAGCAGTTTCTCTGCATTGCTGATCACTTATTATGAAAACAAACTCAGATTTCAATTCTTTTTAAATGAGTGGTATCTTCTAAATGGAAGCATTTTCTGACATTCAGTTCTTTGCCCACAGAGAGGTATAAAAATAAAATTGGGGATCTTCTGTGATGATAGAAAGACAATGACTTCCACAAAAATCAGCAGAAGCTAGAAACGTAAAAGACTTTATGATGTTCGTCACTTTTAAACACCTGGAACATCACGGTACAAATTAGAATCCAATCTGTAAAAAAGAAAAAGAATGATAGATAATAAAACTGCATTCTTCATGTACAGGAACAAAACTAATCCTCAAAAGAAGTAGGTGGCACATTAGTTGATACGATGAATTAAGGACAGTTTGTCCAAGCATTTAGAAATATTTATTCTTGAATAAGTGTACGTGTTTTTAACAAAATACTGCCTAAGTAACTGATTATGAACTTAAGATCTAGAGTCTGATGATGGTGTAGTAAAGAGAGGTCAGGTTTTACAGTTAGACAGACCTAAATAAATCCTATATCTGACATTTATGAACAGATTCCTGGACAAGTTTCTCAACTTCTCTGAGCCTCAGTTTCATTATTGGTAAAGTACAAATAATAATAATGCCTACATTAGAAGGATTTGGGTGAGGTTTAATTGGGATAACTCATATAAAAGGTTTTGCACGTGGTAAGCACCCAATAAAAATGAACTATTGCTATGATATATACTCGAGTAAACATTTGGAAGCAAGAAAGGCTCTAGGAGGATAGGGAGTTACTTTAAAAAGTTACCCCAGCGGGGTATATAAAATACTTTTATTAAAAACCACGAAAAAATTTGGATATGTAACCAAATGAGAACGACGTGGCTTCCATTACTTAGGCTACCAGGTGGTCGATTCAAAGCACTGATGACACGTTATCAGTTTCCAAATCTCAACTTCTGGCACAAAAATCGAGTATTTAGTATTATTTGCCTTCATAATTTCACAGAAACACCAGACTATTGGGTTCTAGCTTTTGTCCTAAACTCTCCTGAGTTAAAATCAACAATAATATACATGTCCTGTGTCTTCCCATGAGTAAAACATAAGTGGATATATGTGGTCTTATTAGGTCAGTTAGGAAAATAAAGTCCCCTGCAACCATGCACCTGTTTTCTACATGTTCTAATGTGCGAAATGTCAGCTTCCTTACAGGAACCCCTGTGAAACTAGGCTCTTAAGTACATTTTCCTAAACTCAACATAATAATGCTTTTTCTTACATGATACAGGTTTTTCCAAAACATTGAAGGACTTTTGCAGGATTCTCTAAGCGTAGTCATAATGTTCTTATAAGGCGGATGATTTTTATGACTCTAGTATTTTTTTAGACATAGCCACACTGTAATAGCTGCAAGTCAAATAGTATTACCATAAAAAGGCAAGGAGAGAGAATTGAGTAAAATTATAATTCTGACTCTGCAAGATACTTTTAAAAATGAGCCATCTTACCTGTGGTAAAATAATAGAATGGCATTGCCCCCATTTTGCCCTTGTAAAATGTTAATTATTTTGTTTTCGTATTTTTAGAATAGTAAGACATGTACATAGTTACCAAAGTTTTAAAGTTCAAAAGGATATGTTCCCCTTACTGATCTCCCAATTAAACTTTGTTCTTAAGTTGGGGGATCTATGCAGTGGTGCAGAATATAAATGTAATTTTACGTTGATTTTACCTAATATGTGAACGATAGATGGTGGATAGATAGAATTTACATCTGCCTTAATAATATGGTATATATTATTATGTTATATATTGAATTTTATAATATTAGTTAATAATGTAGTATATTAAATCAGAAGTAAATTAACAAATAGAACGTAAGTTACTGCAAGTCTTTTGTGACTTTTAGTTTTGAAGAAAACCTTTAGCATGAAAGTCTGTTGGACTGCAAAAAGACCATGAAGAAAAGCTATGAAAACCATTTCACTTAGGGTGCTGTTTATATAAAGCCAAAGGAGAATCGCAGCACACACGGTAAGCTCCTATCTGGCCGGACCCAAATAACTAGAATTCTTTGTAGTCACAGGCGGTGATTACTCATGCTTCCATAGAGGGCCCTATGCCTCTGCAAGACGTGAGTGCCTTCTGAAGCACAAAGCAATACAATCGTTTGACTTAGTCTTGATATTAAAGTCATCTTATTATATTCTAATTCCTTGAAATGTATGCCTCACAACTGAGAGTTTTATACGTGTGGCACTTGATTTCTTACCCAGAGTATTACATTAATCATAATACGTATTTCATTATCCTTCAATTCTTTAAAAAGAGGAGTTTCCTTTAAGTTTAACACGGATATAAGAGGACGCGTGGAGAGAAAGAAAGCTGATTTTTACCACTGCAGCGTTATGAGTAAGATGTTTGTCCTTTGTCCCCACTCTTGACTGCATTATTATTCATATTGCCTTAGAGTATACTGAGCAATTTTATCCCTTTGTTATTGTTTTTCCAAATAATTACAGTGATGTGTTATCAAACATTCAGGTGTTTCTAATAGATTTTGTTTCCAAAAACGTAATATCTTGAATGCATATAAATGTATTTCAAATGATTAAAGTGCAACTCTTAAGGTATTTTCTACAAGGAAAAATACTTTAAGTAAAAGCAAGTAATCGTGCTGAGATGTCATAAATGCACATTGAACATGTATGGTACTCAGTTTTATAAGTTAACAATTTAATACGATTTACTGGGTTTTTTTACATAATTTCTTCAGAGCCAATTACCTCCGTTTTTTTACATCCATTTTAATAATTATGCATTGTACATGGATTGAAAAACCACCTTAAAGTGTCTCTCCCTGAATCTAATTTGGAAGGTAAATTATTAACACAGAAAACTGTTTTTAGAGGTTCCTACTGAAAAATTTAAAAATGTTTCATGTGTGCTTTGCTTTGAGTTTTTTAAAATGCTTCGAGCACACTATATTGTTCCATTATTAACTATTAAACTTTTTTATATTTATATGCACCAAAATTAAAACATTTCTGTTTTGACAGACAGAAACCAAAGGAAGCAAGGAAATGCACAATTAAACCAGAAAGATACTGTGTCATCCAATACTCAGACACCACAGGGTATGTTAAGAGGGCCATTAAAACAGCATTCTGTTGTGTTACAATGACATATGGTAGGCTTCCAAAATTAACGGAGTATTTTGCTGCCTACTGGCTTGTATCACAGGCTTAATAGTCTGGGGCGGGAGGGGTGCGGTGGTGGGAGCGGGGAGGTGTTTGGGGTTGGGTTTTTTTGGCAGAGGGAGCACTTAAAATGTCTTCTGTGTTTTGATAAGTACTTTTGAGAGTTTGTGAAGCATTAATCTCTTTTAGATAAGTGATTCTGGTTAAGAAAACACTCAGAAATCTCATTTCTTTTGGGTTTTTTTTTTCACAGTGCCCTCCTTTGCTCTATGCCTATTCACTCCTCCTTGTTGACTAGGGTAGATTCTCCGTTCTCCTCCTCTCAGCCAAACTGCATTTTTTGAAAGATGTTTTTTAAATATATAAGGGAAGGCATAAAGCTGTTTGGTTATGATATCGGTCGCTTGCACCTGATCTACTGGGTTGTGAGTTCCCCTTGACCTTTCACATGTGAGGCAGCGTCTCCAATTTTGTTTAAGACACACAGGGTTAGCTCTGCCTCGGCACACCCCCGACACCCACAACGTAACTAGATTCGCTCTCACTTAACTTCAGCTTTATACAATATTCAGTTTATGCCCTAGAATTTGTTCACCATATAAATCAGATTCCAATACGTTTCCAAAATATGGAATGCATTTCTAAACCGCAGGGAAGAACATAGAATCTCATCCCAAACGTCGCATAGTCAGGTCACTATGTGGCCCTGGCTGTTTTCAAAATGAAATGAAGGTTTTCAGAGTCGTATAAACTCCACCTCAATGTCCCCGTATACACTTTCTAAATATTGATTAGGATACTCTGTGGCTTTTATAAACTGTGGTGGGGCCTCTTCTTCCAGACCCCCAACCACTGCCATCTGGGTCTAAGGCATCTACTGGCCACTTGTTCTACCAGATATCAAATTTCTTTTTTTTTTTTTAATTTTTTTTTCAACGTTTATTTATTTTTGGGACAGAGAGAGACAGAGCATGAACGGGGGAGGGGCAGAGAGAGAGGGAGACACAGAATCGGAAACAGGCTCCAGGCTCTGAGCCATCAGCCCAGAGCCCGACGTGGGGCTCGAACTCACAGGACCGCGAGATCGTGACCTGAGCTGAAGTCGGACGCGCGCCACCCAGGCGCCCCTCAAATTTCTTTTTGAGGACGTTATATTTAGATTTCTGAAAGAGATGGCAGTAATACTTAGCTCGACGCCCCTGACTCACCCCCAAGGGGGTCAAAGGGCAGTATATATTTTGACATCAGTTGCTCCCTCTCCTTTGTTTAGAAGGACCTCAGTTATGCAATCTTCAAGACACAAAAGGTAAAAGAGTTCTCCTGCAGCCAGAATTGCTGACGCCACGCGATGAGAGATTCCAGCCCTGCTGAATTGCTTCTTCACATGGTGCTAACCCGACAAAGTACAGACACAAGTTCACCAGGCAAAGGATAGCCGGAGCGTTGTTAGTTGCTTTTAGTTGACTTTCTCCTTGTAGAGCCACAGCATGTTAAGAACATGGAGTTGAAGTGGCCTGGGTTCATATTTCACACATTGCTAGCTGTATGATTTGGGGCAAGTTAATTAAGCTTCACTTTCTCCTCTATAGAGTTCATAACAGCATCTATTTCATACAGCTTCGGTGTCACATTGCATGTAAAGTCCCCAGCATGTCAGTGTTGGTTACTTCTAGTTCATTCATTCACTTAACTAACACTGAACACCTACTGCAAAGCATTTTATGGATGGAGAACTGGGGCACAAAAATCTTGGGCAGTTATCCAAAGTTATCGTTTAAATAACAGTGGGACACAGACGTCCTGATGTCAGTTTTTAGCTTACTGGGCTAAGCTGGCTCTCTTAATGGGATATTAAAAACCCAACCTAGGGGCGCCTGGGTGGCGCAGTCGGTTAAGCGTCCGACTTCAGCCAGGTCACGATCTCGCGGTCCATGAGTTCGAGCCCCGCGTCGGGCTCTAGGCTGATGGCTCAGAGCCTGGAGCCTGTTTCTGATTCTGTGTCTCCCTCTCTCTCTGCCCCTCCCCTGTTCATGCTCTGTCTCTCTCTGTCCCAAAAATAAATAAACGTTGAAAAAAAAAAAAAAAAGACAATTTCTTGTTTTGGTTTTGTGCAGGGTGTAATGATTTCAAACACGTCTATAAAGTTTTCATAAGCAGAACAGAAGAAGACTGAAACATAACGACCCACTAAAAAGTGCCAACAGATCCTTAAGCCATGCAAAAATCCATCAAGTGCTTTACCTGTGTCTTGTACAATCCAGAAAACATGCCTTGTTATAAAGTAAGGGCCCGAGATTTTTATTTCTTAAATTGTACGTATTGTCTTTATTTCTTCATATAATGAGATTCTTTTTTTTTTCATATAATGCGATTCTTCATAACTTTTAATCAGTACTATTTATAACATAGAAAATAGTAAGGGCAAACAATGGGTGAAAGGCAGAAAGATAGTGTCCTTTGAATCAATGATTTATTTTCCCAAATGAACGCTTACCCTCAGAGATTGCTTAATAAAGTGAAACTATTACACTAGATTAGCCCACATCCATCCTGCCAAATGCTGATTTCAGATTCCCTATGGAACAAATATTCCTTAAATCTTTAATTTCCGTAGCAGTATACTGAACTGAAAATTTCAGGCTCTGTAAATTCAAGTAACTTAAAACTGGATAAAAGACTATGAAATAAAATTAAATATAGTTCTTCACATATTCTAGCAGGAACCTAAACATATGATACTTTGGTTGTTCTGCACAACAATGCAAAAATATGTTTATTTTAAAAAGTAATAGGGGCGCCTGGGTGGCGCAGTCGGTTAAGCGTCCGACTTCAGCCAGGTCACGATCTCGCGGTCCGTGAGTTCGAGCCCCGCGTCAGGCTCTGGGCTGATGGCTCAGAGCCTGGAGCCTGTTTCCGATTCTGTGTCTCCCTCTCTCTCTGCCCCTCCCCCGTTCATGCTCTGTCTCTCTCTGTCCCAAAAATAAATAAACGTTGAAAAAAAAAATTTTTTTAAGTAATAAAATCAGGGGCACCTGGCTGGCTCTGTCAGTGGAACACGCGACTCTTGATCTTGGGGTTGTAAGTTTGAGCCCCATGGTGGGTGTAGAGATTACTTCCACATAAAACCTTTTTTTAAAAAAAGTGATGAAATCAATAACCAGTTAGTATGCTCACTAAAACACTTCAGAGCCAATCCGACAACGAGACAATGAGACTTTTTTTCCCACCAAAAGCACAGAAAGTAATTACATTAAGGCTGTCCAAATAATTTGACCAAATTTAACGAATGCTCTACAGGTGGATTTTCCGAACATCTTTAACCAGAATGCTTAGGTTGATGAGATAGACTATACCCACGTTTCATGACATAAATATTTCAAAGTGATAAACTTGATTCTTCGTAAATGCCTCTAATTGAAAACTGTGCCAAAATGAATACGAAAATAAATTTTGAAACAACCAGGAGTCAAAATGTGTATTTTGAATGACAGCAGTTCTACTGGCTTATAATCATTTCTTTAGCCCATATAAAAACCTCTTTATAGCTTCGGTTCCATGATTGTGCGTTTCTGATGCAGATTATTTATTATAAGAAAAGCAAGATCGTCCTGGTCTGTGTTTAAGTGCATTTTTTAAATTTTGCTCTGCTGTGAGATATAACCTTGGTAATATAAAAAAAGTGGGAATGCATATTTTTACAAATGACAAGACTTTTTATGCAAAACTAGCATTTGACAGTGTCATTTACAATAACAGTGAGTCTTTTAATCCATGTAATTCCTGGAGTAGCTACTCTGTTGTGCACCGGACTTAATCAGTTTTGGGTCACATTGTTACCACAGCTCTGAGCTTAGTATTCACTTTTATGTTCCCTCTCCCCAGGCACAAGAGTAATTTTGAAACTGATCAAAGTAAGATTTCTCCTTATTGAATAGAAGTTGAGATGAATCCATTCATTCATTTCACACATTTTCACAGAATGCCTGTTATGTGCCATCTAGGGACCTGTGTGGAGAAATACTCACGGTCCCTGCTCTCACATGGCTGAGAGTTTAGTGGAGAGACCAAGAACAAGTAAGTGTATAATTTAAAGGTGATAAGTGTTGTGAAGGAAAATTGTAGGGTACTTTGAGCTAGAACAGGAAGGCTCTAATTTAGTCAGGGAGATCAGGGAAAGCCTCCCTGCTAGTGGCAGCCATCTCTCTAAGAGGACAAAAGCCAGCTTGAAAATAAAGCCAACATACAGGAGAGAGAAGAACCCAGATAATCACAGTGAAATGAAGCCCTGATGGGACTGTGAATTAAGGACTCACCCCTGGTCCACCTAACTTGGGTTTTTTGTTCATGACTACAAAAGCATTCTGTTACAGGCAAAGAAGATAGAAAGAAGAGATAGAAAGAAGAGAAAATAGCTTCCGTGAAAACCCTAATGCAGGAAAGAAGATGATACAATGTTAAATACTTCTTATTTCCAACATAGATCCATTCCTTTGCCCCCTAAGGACACACATCTATGCTTATACTGTTCTCTCTGCCTCTAGTACTTTTTCACACCTACAATCTGCCTATCAAATCCTACTCATCCTTCAAAGTTGTATTTAAGTGCCTCCTCCTTCTCCACAAAATCTTCTCTAACCATTTTTACCCATAACGATACCCTTTCTCCTTACTGATCCTAGCTAACATTTTTCTAAATTCAATTTCAGCATCTGCTGCATCGCTCAACCTCCCCCTCCAACCTATTCTCCAGTGCACTTTTGCACTTGCTTGCCTTTGCCCAGCGTATTTCATATTCACTTGACCTGGAGTGAACCTTCTCCTACACAACCTATTGAAATCCTACATATCCTTCAGACATCTATAATGCCACCTTTCTGGGAAAGCTTGCTCTAACCCCTCGTAGGACATGAGCATTATCTGTTTCTCCCGCAGGATTGTCCTTCATTGAATACAGAGACCATCTTTTATTCAACTTTGAGTTCTGAATGCAATACTACAACAGAGTGGACACTAGAGACAAATTTTTACTGAATGAATAAGTGGATGAATGGATGGAGGGATGGATGAATAGATGGAAAGATTCCTCTAAAACATATTTTGTATGCATGGAAGTTCTTAGAAAAAGGAACCATATCTAATTTTTAATCCTCTGAGTACATAGAATACACATGCGTATTGCAAAAACTAAATATAAATATTTATTGAATAGAATTTAGAATAATCAGAAATATGGGAATTTAAGCAAATCTGTTTGATGTTTTTCTTTCTTGCTTTGCTTTGTTTTGTTTTGTTTTTTTGTTTTAACTGGAAGCTATAGAATGTCATGTAGCCACATTTACTTTAATGCCAAGAGTTAAGCACATTCTTTGCTAATGACAGAAATCATCAGAGCCATTACTAAAGTCACTGATGCTCTTTAAAAGGGGTCTATGCTTGGAAGACACTGATCTATATATGTGTATCCTATTTAAAATAAATTTGCTTCCTTTGAATCGAAAGAAAGAAAGAAAGAAAGAAAGAAAGAAAGAAAGTCACTGATGTACAAGGATAGGAAGCTAATAGAAATGAGAAGTGTTGTTCATGTGGTTAAGCACTAAATTTTGGTGAATTGCGTTTGAATAGAAACAGCTTCAGCTGGACTAAAAGAACTAAAGACCAATGTTTACTTCTTCCTATGAAATGCTCTTTTGAATGGGCCAATTGACTTTTACAGTGAGAATGTCTTTCAGTGGATCAAACTGGACACTTTATAGCTTTGTCACTTTCTTTAAAGTAAATGCCTCAAATCTTCAAGTTAGGTTAAGATTTTTGGTACTACTCATGCAGCGTTTGATGGGAATGTAATTGTTACAGATTTTTTGAATGACAATTTGACATTTTCTATCAAAATGTAAACTATACATAACCTTTGACCCCACTGAATCTCTTAGGACCCCGTCCCAAATAAAAAAGCTCACACTAGACCATGAAGAGATACTTTTGAATTTTTGAAAATTTCTGTAATATATTTATGTATTTTTTTTTTTTTATTTTTAAGTGATGTCTACACCCAATGTGGAGTTCAAACTTACAACCCCGAGATCAAGAGTTGCATGCTCTACTGACTGAGCCAGACGGGTGCCCCACAAGGAGTTTTTAAAATACAGGCATATCTCATTTTATTATGCTTTACTTTTTTGCCCTTCACGAATTTGCGGTTTTTTACAAATTGAAGGTTTGTGGCAACCCTGCATTCAGCAAGTCTATGGGTGCCATTTTTCCAAGAGCATTTGCTCACTTTGTGTCACAAGCATTTGCTCACAAAATGTGTCACATTTTGGTAGTTCTAGCAATATTTCAAACTTTTCCATTATTATTATATTTATTATGGTGATCTGTGATCAGGGATCCTTGATGTGACTACTGCAATTGTTTTGGGGTGCCACGAACCACACCCATATAAGGCAGTGAACCAAATCAATAAAAGTTTGGTGTATTTGACTGTTCCACTGACCAACCATTCCCCACTCTCTCTCCCTCTCCTCAAGCCTTCCTATTCCCTGGGACAAAACAATATTGAAATTAGGCCAGTTAATAACCCTACAGTGGTTTCCAAGTGTTCAAATGAAAGGGCAAATCATACATCTCTCACTTTAAATCAAAAGCTAGAGGGGCGCCTGGGTGGCGCAGTCGGTTAAGCGTCCGACTTCGGCCAGGTCACGATCTCGCGGTCCGTGAGTTCAAGCCCCGCGTCAGGCTCTGGGCTGATGGCTCAGAGCCTGGAGCCTGTTTCCGATTCTGTGTCTCCCTCTCTCTCTGCCCCTCCCCCGTTCATGCTCTGTCTCTCTCTGTCCCAAAATAAATAAATAAATAAACGTTAAAAAAAAAATTAAAAAAAAAAAAAAAAAAGCTAGAGAGCCACCTGGGTGGCTAATCAGACTCTTGATTTAGGCTGAAAGTCATGATCTCGTGGTTCGTGAGTTTGAGCCCTGTGTTGGGCTCCGTGCTGACACTGGAGAACCTGCTTGGGATTCTGTCTCTCCTTCTTGAAAATATAGTTATTTATGTATTTACTTATTTTTTTATTTCTTATAATCTCTGCCCCTCCCCCACTCGCGTGCTTGCTCTTTCTCTAAATAAATAAATAAATAAATAGCTAGACATTATTAAGCTTAGTGATGAAGGCATGTCAAAAGCTGACCTAGGCTGAAAGCTAAGCCTCTTGTGCCACAACTGTTCGCCAAGTTGTGGATGCAAAGGAAAAGTCCTTGAAGGAAGTTAAAAGTGCACGGTGAACACACGAATGATAAAGTGAAACAGCCTTATTGCTGATATGGAGAAGGTTTTAGTGGTCTGGATAGAAGATCGAACCAGCCATGACATTCCCTTAAGCCAAAGCCCAATCCAGAGCAAGGCCCTAATGCTCTTCCATTCTGTGAAGGCTGAGAGAGGTGAGGAAGCTGCAGAAGAAAAGTTGGAAGCTAACAGAGGTGGGTTCATGAGCTTTGAGGAAAAAAGCTGCCTTTGTAACATAAAAGTACAAGGAGAAGCAGTGAACGCTGATGTGAAAGCTGCAGCAAGTTATCCAGAAGATCCAGCTAAGATCATGAATGAAGGTGGCTACACTAAACAAGAGATTCTCAGTGTAGATGAAACAGCCTTAGATTGGAAGAAAAGGCCATCTAAGACTTTCATAGCTACAGAGGAGAAGTCAAGGCCTGGTTTCAAAGCCTCAAAGGACAGGCTGACTCTTTGTTAGGGCCTAAGGTAGCTGGTGACTTTACGTTGAAGCCAATGCTCACTGACCATTCCAAAAATTCTAGAGCCCTTAAGAATTATGCTCAACCAACTCTGCCTGTGCCTAATGGAACAACAAAGCCTGTGGATGACAGCACATCTGTTTACAACATGGCTTACTGATTATTTTCAGCCCACTGTTCAGACCTAGTGCTCAGAAAAAAAGATTCCCTTCAAAATATGACTGCACATGGGCAATGCACCTGGTCGCCCAAGAGCTCTGATGGAGACGTACCATGAGATTAATGTTGTTTCCATGCCTGCTAACACAGCATCCATTCTGCAGCCCAGGGATCAAGGAGTAATTTTGACTTTCAAGTCTTATTATTTAAGATATACATTTTATAGGTTACAGCTGCCATAGATAGTGATTCCTCTGATGAATCTGGGCAAAGTAAATTGAAAACCTTGTGGAAAGGATTTATCATTCTACATGCCATTAGGAACACTCGTGATTCATGGGAGGAGGTCAAAATATTAACATTAACAAGAGTTTGGAAGAAGTAATTCCAGCCTTCATGAATGACTTTAAGGGGTTCAAGACTTCAGTGAAGAAAGTAGCTGCAGATGTGGTCGAAATAACGAGAAAACTAGTATTAGAAGTGGAACGTGGGGGAACCTGACTAGCTCAGGTGGTAGAGCATGCAACTCTTCTTCTTGGGGTTATAGGTTCGAACCCCACACTGGGTGCAGAGGTTACTTAAAAACAAAATCTTTTAAAAAAAAGGAATAAGTGGAGCCTAAAGATGTCACAGAATTGTTGCAATCTCATGATAAAACTTAAACAGATGAGAAATTGCTCTTATGGATGAGAAAAGAAAGCGGTTTCTTTTTTTTTTTTTTTTTTTAATTTATTTTTCAACGTTTATTTATTTTTGGGACAGAGAGAGACAGAGCATGAACGGGGGAGGGGCAGAGAGAGAGGGAGACACAGAATCGGAAACAGGCTCCAGGCTCTGAGCCATCAGCCCGGAGCCTGACGCGGGGCTCGAACTCACGGACCGCGAGATCGTGACCTGGCTGAAGTCGGACGCTTAACCGACTGCGCCACCCAGGTGCCCCAAGAAAGCGGTTTCTTGAGATGGAAGCTACTCCGGGTGAAGATGCCATAAAGATGGTGGAAATGACAACAAAGGATTTGGAATATTGTATAAACTTAGTTGATAAAGCAGCAGCAGGGTTTGAGAGGATTGACTCGAATTTTGAAAGAAATTCTACTGCAGGCAAAATGCTATCAAGCAGCATCACATGCTACAGAGAAATCATTCACAAAAGAAAGAGTCAATCAATGGAGGAAACTTCATTGTTTTCTTTTTCTAAGTGCCACAGCCGCCCCAGCCTTCAGCAACCAGCACCTTGATCTCGGCTCAGATCATGATCTCGCGGTTTGTGAGATCAAACCCTGCATGGGGCATTGAGACAAGACCCTCCACCACCAGCAAAAAGATTACAATTCACTAAAAGTTCAAGTGATGGTATTTTTAGCAACAAAATATTTTTAATTAAGGTACGTACATTATTTTTTAGACATAATGCTATTTCATACTTACTAGACTACAGTATAGTGTAAAATGTGTAAGTTTTATATGCATTAGGAAACACAAAAATTCATTTGACTCACTTTATTGCAATATTCCCTCTATGGCAATAATCTGGAACTGAGCCCTCAATCTCTCTGAGATTTTTTAAAAATCCTTTTTTTTTTTTTATTTTTTTTTTAACGTTTATTTATTTTTGGGACAGAGAGAGACAGAGCATGAACGGGGGAGGCACAGAGAGAGAGGGAGACACAGAATCGGAAACAGGCTCCAGGCTCTGAGCCATCAGCCCAGAGCCCGACGCGGGGCTCGAACTCACGGACCGCGAGATCGTGACCTGAGCTGAAGTCGGACGCTTAACTGACTGAGCCACCCAGGCGCCCCTAAAAATCCTTTTTTAAAGAGTTTGTTTATTTTTAGGTTTATTTGGAGAGACAGAGTGTGCTTCGGGGAGGGGCAGAGAGACAGGGAGAGAGAATCCCAAGCAGGCTCCGTGCTGTCAGCGTGGAGCAGGACATGGGGCTTGATCTCATGAATTTTGAGATCATGACCTGAGCTGAAACCAAGAGTTGGACATTTAACCAACTGAGCTCTCCAAGCACCCCAATAGTTTATTTATTTATTTTCAAAAATTTTTAATGTTTCTTTATTATTGATAGAGAGAGAACATGAGTGGAGGAGGGGCAGAGGGAGAGAGGGAGACAGAGGATCTGAAGCGAGCTCTGCACTGACAGCAGCAAGGCAGATGTGGGGCTCGAACTCACAAACCATGAGATCATGACCTGAGCCGAAGTTGGATGCTCAAATGACTGAGTCACCCAGGGGCCTCTTATTTATATATTTTGGGAGAGAGAGAGAGAGAGAGGAGCAGAGAGACAGGGAGAGAGAGAGAGAGAGAGAGAGAGAGAATGAATCCCACCCAGGCTCCACACTGCCAGCATGAAACCAGATGTGATGCTCGAACGCATGAATTATGAGATCACAACCTGAGCTAAGTCAGACACTTAACTGACTGAGCCACCCAGGCACCCCTTAAGATTTTATTTTTCAGTAATCTCTACACCAGTTGTGGGGCTCGAACTTACAACCCCAAGATCAAGAGGTGTGTGCTCTACCGACTGAGCCAGCCAGGTACCCCCAGAGTTCCACGTCTGCTTAGGATCTAGAAAGCTTCAAGAGAACATCGTTCCAAGGGCGCCTGGGTGGCTCGGTCGGTTAAGTCTCTGACTTCGGCTCAGGTCATGATCTCATGGTCCGTGAGTTCGAGCCCCGCGTCGGGCTCTGGGCTGATGGCTCAGAGCCTGGAGCCTGCTTCTGATTCTGTGTCTCCCTCTCTCTCTGCCCCTCCCCTGTTCATGCTCTGTCCCTCTCTGTCTCAAAAGTAAATAAACGTTTAAAAAAAATTAGAAAAAAAAAAGAGAACATTGTTCCCATCCTAAGAACAAGAAAAACAGATAATCTACAAAATCATAATTTTTCTTGAATCCATTAGAAACCTGAGTACACAAGGCAGCTAAGTGAATTAAATTCCAAAGAGTGGCAAACCCCTCCAAGAAAAAAGTGAACACATGAATTTTTACCTTTGTTACAGCATGGCAGTAAGGAATGGCCACCATTAAGGTAGGTAAGAAGAAAACAGCTAAACTTTCAACCAATTCTTAAAGACTGAATGTGCGCTATTTCAGTTTAGAAAAAAAAAAAGGAATCACAGACTTTTACAAGGAACATTGCACCTATTCCCAAGCTGTTATCCACCAGATTATCACAAGGGAGATTGGGGGAAGAGCAAGGGATAAGAGAGAATCCCCTTTCAGGGCTCAAGCAAGTAATGATCAGGTACCACTGGGGGAGAGGTATAAATATAGCCGACTTCCCCCAAAACCCTCTCTCATAGGAAGCAAAAGCTTTGAGCATCTGAGGAGCAGGAGAAGGTAGCAAAGCCTCCCAATTAGGGACTCAAGCAAAGATCCACTGCTTCTGTTATGGAAGGGGTAGAAACAAAAGCCCCTTGCCCTAGGGGAGGGCTAAGAGAAGCTACTGTAATCCTGCAGTAATACAAAGCAGGGGTCCTGGCCAGATAGGGAAGAAACAGGAAACTTTCATCTGCTCGAGACTGAGTATAGATGTCCTTGAGATGCATCCATAACTCGTATACGTTTTGAAGAATAAACTTACTGGGGCACCTGGGTGGCTCAGTCGGTTAAGTTCAACTCTTGATCTTGGCTCAGAGCATGATCTCATAGTCTGGGAGATCAAACCCTGCATGGGGTTCTGTGCTGAGAGCACAGAGCCTGCTTGGGATTCTCTCTCTCCCTCTATCTCTCTGTCCTTCCTCTGTTCATTCTCTCTCTCTCTCTCTCTCTCTCTCTCTCAAAATAAATAAATAAACTTTTTAAAAAAGAATTAAATTACTAAAATTATCTCTTTCGGGGTGCCTGGCTGGCTTAGTTGGTACAGTTTTCAACTCTTGATCCTGGGGTTGTGAGTTCAAGCCCCAGGTTGGAGATTTTTTTTAAATAAAATATTTTTAAAATAATAATAATAAAATTATCTCTTCTATTAAGGGCCATTTTTAGCTACTTGAAATTAGCAGATGGTGGTGGAAAATTTTGCAAATAGTCGGAAACAGCTGGTTTCCTAGCTTATCCTCCCAGACAGGCCATTCCTCCAGTTATTGGCAGATCTGAGACTGAAACCCAGGCCTCCTGCCTCACCCTGTCATTATAAAGCAGACAAGCTAAGTATATTTTAAAAATCAAGTAACTGTGCTCATCCCTACATCGTAATTAAAGACCTCTAAAATATGGGAAAATGCCATAGTGAAGGCTTTCCTGGGTGAAAGTCCTTCAAGACCTCAGGAGAAAAGAAATTGTCTTAACCCCAAGTTGTAGCCCCAGTCTTTATTATTATTACTATTATTCAAACATTTGGATTGTTTTAGTTAATTTTAATATTATACTCTGGTATATTGAAAATGGCTGCAGATTTTTTTGCTACCCCCTCCCCTAGAGTCTGGGCTGACCTCAGGAGCCTGCATGACCTATAAAATACAGCAGAAGTGAGGTCGTGAGGCTTCTGAAGCTAAGCATAAGAAGTCTGGCAGCATCTACCTGGATGTCTTGGAATCCTTTCTCTGAACACCATGAGCTGTCATGTAAGAAGTCCAAATATACAGCTTAACAACAACAACAAAATAACACAACTTAAAAATGGGCAAAGGACTTGAATAAACATTTCTCCAAATAAAACGTACAAACGTCCAGTAAGCATTAAAAGATGCTCAGTATCACTAGTCATTAGGAAAATACATATCAAAAGCACAATAAGATACCTCGCACCCATTAGGATGATTATTATTTTTAAAAAACCAGAAAATAAGGCATGTTGGTGAAAATGTGTAGAAATTGGAACACTCATGCATTGCTGATAGGAGTGTAAAATTGGTACAGCTGCAATGGAAAACAGTTGGGGTGGCTCTTCAAAAAGCTAAACAGGGGTGCCTGGGTGGCTCAGTTGGTTGAGCATCTGACTTCAGCTCAGGTCATGATCTCGCGGTCCGTGGGTTCGAGCCCCGTGTTGGGCTCTGTGCTGACAGCTCGGAGCCTGGATCCTGCTTTGGATTCTGTGTCTCCCTCTCTCTCTGCCCTTTCTCTGCTCATGCTCTGTCTATCTCTGTCTCTCAGGAATGAATAAACATTAAAAAATATTTAAAAAAAAAAAACTAAAGAAAGAAACGGGGTGCCCGGGTGGCTCAGTTGGTTAAGCATCCAACTCTTGATTTCAGTTCATCTCATGGTTGGTGAGATCGAGCCCCGTGTAGGGCTCTGTGCTGACAGCAAACGGCCGGCTTGGGATTCTCTCTCCCTGCCTCTCCCCTGTTCATGCGTGCATGCACTCTCTCTTTCTCTCTCAAACAGATAAATATTTAAAAAAAAAAAAAAAAAAAAGAATGACCATATGGCCCAGCAATTCGACTCCTACGTATACACCCAAAGGAATTGAAAGCAGGGACTTGAAGAGATATTTGTATACCCATGCTCACAGCAGCATTATTCACAATAGCCAAAAGATGGAAACAACCCAAGTGTCCGTCAACAGACGAACGCATAAACAAAATGTGGTTACATAAACAAATGTGTATACAATGGAATATTATTCAGCCTTAAAGAGGAATGAGATTCTGACACATGCGAAAGCATACACGAACCCTGAAGACATTATGCTAAATGAACTAAGCCAGACACAAATATGATGTATCCAGAATAGGCAAATTCATAGAGGCAGGAAGTAGATCAGAGTTGCCTTCTATGGGCTGAGAAGGAGGGGAAATGGGAGGTTATCGCTTAATGGGTACAGGGTTTCTGCTTGGGGCCATGAAAAAATTGCAAGTAGACAGACGATTTACTACATTGTGAATTGAATTCGTGCCACTGAACTGACACTTCTAAAATGGTTAAAATGGTAAATTGTATGTTATGTGCATTTTACCACAATAAAAAAATATATAAGAAAAAAATGGCAACCCAAACCATGTATTAGAAGAGAAGGAGGAAAAGGAGAAGGATGGCGGAGAGAAAGAGAAGAAAAAGAAGATTGCCCTAGTCCTAGTACCTTGAGAGCATCACTGGAGCGGTCACGGACCCAGATGATCCTGACCTTCCAGCCAGCCTGCAGGAACCAAACATGTGAGTGAAGCTGCCTCGAGCCCTCCAGAGCAGCCTAAACTCCAGCTGATTACCTCTGGGTGACGGACCTCAAGCAATGTCACTTGGGACTGAGGATTACCCGTCTGAGTCCTGCTCCTCAAAAGTACAGGCATGTTTTAGGCTGCCAGGTTTCAGAATAATCTGTCACACAGCAACAAATAACCAGAACATAATCCCTCTACTGTCCGTAAGTGGGTTGAACTGATAGTTTCTAAGTCAGACCTAGGAGAGTAGTATCAGTAAAAATTCCACTCAGTCAAGTCGTGGGAGGTTTGGACAAGTATTTGGAGGGTGGTGCAGGACAGGTCCCCCTCCCCTAGGGCAGAGGGAACAACAATCTGCCTTGAACATTATATCCTAGGTTGCTAGCCAACATCCTTTACAGACAAAGGCCAGTTCAGCCATAAATGAAAAAACTTACGGAGCGCATCTTGGTTTCATTCAAAATGAAGTTACTCCCACAGGAGGAGTGTATTGTCATAAAAAGTAAGATTATTCCCTTTACTAAAATGACAACGAGGAAAGTGACACTGGTTTCCCGTGCAAAAACAAAAACAAAACAAAACAAAACAAAACAAAACAAAAACATTACTATTGGGTGATATTTCAGAACTGTGAAAGCTGCTTTCGATCTTTTGTCCTAAAATTGGAAGGTTAGCAGGCTTCACTGTGCCTGTGAACCAGGGGCTGCTCCCCAGTGCCCCAGTGGAGAGGGATGTCTCCCTTTGAAGCAAACATGAATACTACTGCTCAAATGCGATGAACAGTATGTTAGAAGAGAGGTCAGGAGACCTGAGTTCTTTGTTCACTTCTACACACCATGTAGCGTGGGCAGGACACATGACCTCTCTGGAAGTCAGTTTCCTTGTCCACAAAAAGGGAATAGTTTGGTTGCACACTGGAATTAGCAGCCTAAGATATAATACTCTAAAATCTTGATGCTCAGGCTGCACCCCAGGCCAATTACATCAGAATCCTTATGGGTATAACTCAGTCCTCAGGATTTTTTTTTTTAACTTGCAATACTTTCCAATACAAAGCCACGGTTGAGAACCACTGAAATGGAGGAATGAAGCACAGAAGAAATTTTTTAAATTTCCACCCAGCTGTAAAAGTTGTGTAACTTAGCTATTTTAGCAGCACGCTGGAAGAAGGCAGTCTTCTTTTCTTTTCTTTTCTTTTTTTAAGACTTTATTTTTAAGTAATCTCTACACCCAATGTGGGACTCGAACTCACAACGCCAAGATCAAGGGTCACACGCACCACTGCCAGGCGCCCTGGCAGTCTCCGTTTCATGCCTAGTGCAACCACGGTTCTTGGTCCCAAGAAGCATCAGTAATGTGTAGCGGCTGCAAAGCATTGGAGGCTGGATAAACTGACCAGTGTGTTTGCTCCTTGCCCATCTGCCAGTCCTCACAAGCTGGGAATGTCGCCCTCTCATCATTTCCCTATGGAACAGACTTAAGTATGCCCTAACAAAAGATGAAATCAAGAAGATCTGCACGCAGCAGTTCATTAAGATGCATGGCAAGGTCCAAACTGATATCACCTACCTTACTGGTTTATGGATGTCATCAAGACTGACAAGACTGTAGAGAATTTCCATCTAATCTTTGACACCAAGAGTGGCCAAGTACAAGTTGCGCAAAGTGAGAAATATCATTGTGGGAACAAAAGGAATCCCTCAACTGGTGACCCATGATTCTCACCCCGTCCGCTACCCTGATTCCCTCATCAGGGTGAACAACACCATTCAGAATGATGTGGAGACTGGCAAGATGACCAGCTTCAAGTCTGACACTGGTAACCCGTGTGTGGCGACTGGAGGTGCTAACCTGGGGAGAACTGGTGTGATCACCAATAGAGACACCCTGCTTCTTTTGATGTGGTTCGTGTGAGAGATGCCAGTGGCAATAGCTTCGCCATCCAACTCCCCAACGCTCTTGTTATTGGCAAAGGCAACAAAAGGCAGGGGATTTCTCTTCCCCAAGAAAAAGCTATCCACTTCACCATTGCTGAAGTGAGAGACAAGAGACTGGTGGCCAAACACAGCAGTGGGTGAAATGATTTCTAGGTGACTTGAATAGAAGAGTCTTGGCATATAATGAAAGATAATATAGCATAAATATTGTATAATCTGATACCCCAAAATGTTATCCTTCCATTAATAAATATTTATCACATGCTATGTCCCAGGCATTCGGCTTGACATACAGGTACCAAGAGAAGTTCAGCATTCTAGATATTAGGGGAGGGGGGAGGTGCATATGGGCATGGAGAGAGATCTAAAAGAAATACAGATTGTATTCAGTCTCAATTCAAGTGAAGAAATAGACCAATCCGTTCTCCTTGGAGGAGGGGAAAAGGATTCAAGAAAAAAATACCTTGAGCCAAGTCTTTAAGAATGATTTGGCAATTAACAAAGGTAAGGTTCAGGTAGTGGAGGGTAAAGGAAGAACATCTTCAGTTGTCCAGCACCCCGTGGTCTAACATCTGCACCTAAAGCTGTTGGTGTAATTAAGGGGAAAGCTCTGTTTTGGGTTAATTCTGTGACATCAGTGACTCTAAAAGGGCTTGACTTATGCAGAAAAGAATGGCTCAAAGGCAGTCTGATCATGAAACTAATAATAACAGCTACCATTTATGAAGTGCTACCATGGGCCAGCATGGGCTAAACACACAATATTTATGAGTTCAGTGACTTCCGATCACACAAGCAAGCCGCCTGGAAATATAAAGAACCATAATGTGGGGAGGTCATTTGGATTTGTTCTGTGTGGTCCTGGTTAGAACTAGGATCAATGGGTGAAAGCCTTAGAAAGACAGATTTCAATTCAACCAAGGGAATAGCTGCCAAAAAAGCCTATATTAGGATAGACTGAATGACCTCTGGACAAAGTAAGTTTTCTCCTTTTTTTTTTTCTTAAGTTTGTTTATTTATTTTGATAGAGAGAGAGAGAGAGCATGTGTGTGAGTGGAGGAGGGGCAGGGAGAAAGGGAGAGAGAGAATCCCAAGCAGGATCCATGCTCAGTGCCCAGCCTGATGTGGGGCTCGATCCCATGACTGTGAGATCCTTAACTGAGCCAAAAATCTATTCACCTCTTTCATTACCCCAACAGTAATAGGATTACCTGTTGTTATCCTAATCATCATATTCCCAAGCATTCTATTTCCCTCACCTAACTGACTAGTCAATAACCCGCCTGGATCTCATTACAATGACTAGTTCAACCAACATCAAAACAAATACTAGCTATTCACAATCACAAAGGACAAACCTGAGCCCGAATACTAACATCTCTAATCCTATTCACGGGCTCAACAAACCTACTAGACCTACTGCCACACTCATTCACACCAACCACGCAGCTATCAATGAATCTGAGAATGGCCATTGCCCTGTGAGAAGGGACTGTAGTCACCAGATTCCGACGCAAGACAAAAGCATTCCTACCCCAGGAAACCCCTCTTCCTGTAATTCCTATACTTGTAATTATTGAGACTATCAGCCTCTTTAGCCAACTAATAGCCCTAGTCGTGGGACTCGCAGCTAATATTACTGCTAGTCCCCTGCTAATCCACTTAATTGGAGGGGCCACTGTAGCTCTAATAAGCATCAGCACCACTGTTGCTCCCATTAGTTTCATCGTCCTCGTCTTACTAACAATCCTTGAATTTGCTAATTCCAGCCCTAATTCAAGCCTACGTCTTCACCCTGTTAGTAAGTCTATACCTACATGACCACACCTAATGACCCACCAAACCCATGCATATCACATAGTTAACCCAAGCCCATGACCATTCACGGGACCCCTCTCAGCCCTTCTAATGATTCAGGATTGGCAATATGATTCCACTTCAACTCAACATCACTATTAACTCTACAATTAACAATCAATCTACTAACCATATTATCAATGGTGACGAGATATCATCCATCATTGGTGCCCCAAGTTTTCTGCTTTTTAAGTTCAACACTTTCCTTTGTAATAGACAGTTTTTACCATAAACTGCTTAGAGACTAAGAGCAAGGAGCAGGAGTGCCTGGGAGGCTCAGTCAGTTAAGCATCCAACTCTTGATTTGGGCTCAGGTCCTGATCTCACGGTTTGTGAGATCGAGCCCCGCAACCGGCTCTGCACTGACAGCATGGAGCCTGCTTGGGATTCTCTCTCTCCCTCTCTCTGCTCCTCACCCATGTGCATGCACTCTCATGTGCTTGCTCTCTCTCAAAACAAAAAAACATTAAAAAAAAAAAAAAGAGCAAGGAGCAAAGGCAGAATTTAAAGAATTCTGATTCTTTAAGAGTTTGTTTTTCCTCCCACCCACAGATATACCTTTATTTCTTACAAGACCGGTGAGCAAAAAAGATGATAGAAGGAGAGAGGCTCTTGACGCATAGGTAAAATGCAAGCGTAAGCAGCTGAGTGCATTGAGTCCAGTTAGGAAATGCACAAGTAAGTACAGTGTTCCTCACAAAACTCTATAAGTGGTACTCAAAGCTTCTGCGGTGGGGTATGGCTAACTCAAGGCTTATAGTCCCCTCTTCTGGCGTAGAGCTAGACTTGTGCCCAGACGGCCAGTTCCAGCTGGCAGTCCCTCGTCTGGTTGGGTTCTTGTCCCTTGCCATCCATCTATGGAGTCTAACCTACCCATTTGCTTCTTATTCTGAGCCCCTTGCTTTGACAGATGGTTTTATCTTCAAATTACAAATAATTTTCTCTCTGGGTACTAGTTCAGTCCCTAACTTATGTTTAACATTTTAGGTAATAGCCTGCCGTTCATCATCTTAAGCAATTTACAGATTTAAATTTACGCTGCATGTGTGTGTATGTGTATATAAATACATATGTGTTCTAATACAAATAACTTCCTGCTTCATTATTTCTACACACAGCATCCTGAACCGCAAGAGAGGGAAGAGGAAGACTCCAGTCAGCTAAATGTTCCCCACACTCCTATCACCATTACAACATACTTGAAGGACTCTAGACGCTACAACTTGTGGAAATGTTGAAGAAGGGCTTTCGAGTGTCAGTTAGGTAGGTGAATTAGATCACCTGGAATTGTTCTCCCAAGTCTAAAAATCTGTGACTCTCTGATAATCAACTCGAGTTGAACTCAGCCTTGGATTGGGACTATTTCCCATATATTTTAATCACAAATTATAAATCATCATGGTTGGCTTACAGTCACCAGGAGGAAACAGAAGGATCAAAACACAAATGAAGTCACTGATTGGTTGAAGCCAAGTTTACAAAAAATGAGTAAGACACGATTCTATGCTCAGAAAGTCCATAGTCTGGTAGGGGAAACTGAGCCATTCTAGATTATATCAGAACAATATGACAAAGTGATTTTAAAAAGATGTGTACAAGGGACCACATGGGACCACAGAGGAGGGGCACCCAGCCTATCTGGATAGGATGTAGAATTTGGAAATCACTGGGAGGAAGTGATGACTCCAATGGATCTTAAAATAAAAGTAGGACCTATACTGACATATGAAGGGAGATACCAGAATTCTGGTGTAGTGCTGTATATGGAGGAAGAAATTCTACTTCAGGACAGAGATAGCAGGCTGGCATGGGCGAGAGATGGGGCTGGAGAAGTAACCAGGGGCAAGATCACAAAAGGCTTAAATGACTCATTAGGGCATCAGGGCGTTACCTTGCTCAGAAGGAGCCATTTTTTGGTCTTAACCAAAATGACATGGTCAGATGTGCCTGTAAGGTAAATCTGTCACGGCCTTGTAGAAAACTGATTTGGGGAGACAAGACAGGAGACAGAGAGTAGTTAGGAGACTGTTGTAGTAATCCAGAGAGCAGATGATAAGTGCTTGAACCTGGGTGTTAGTAGTTAGGGGAAGAAATCAAGTTGAGAAATATTACATGGTGAAACTGGGGGGCTCACCAGATGACTGGGCATGGGGGGTATCAAATGGGGTGGATGAGGCACAACTCGCAGGTCTCTCCCTCTGAATGTCACTTTGCCAGTAAGGCCTTTCCTAGCCACCCTATTAAAACTACATTATCCTTACCAACATTCTCTATCCACCTTCCCTGCTACATCTTTCTCTGTATCTCTCACACCATATTATATAATTCCATTACCATCTGTCTCCCCCCACTAGAAAATATGAGGTTCTTTGGGGCAGACATTATGTCTCATCTGTTTACTGCTGCATCACAAACACCTTGAGCAGTCTGTGGAACCTACCGTGTGCTGAAATAGTATCTGCCGAATGAATGAATGAATGAATGAATGAACGAACTCATGCATGATGGTGGTGCTGAGGAACTGAGAAAAGGAATGTAGGAAGAGGAACAGATCTAGAAAAAAGATGTTAAGTTCCGTCTGGGAATTTCTGGACCACTCCAGGGAAGCCTCTGTAGGGTAAATAAATGCACGGTCTCAGGATGTTAGATCTTTTCTTAAGGGCTAGGATCTACAAATCCTACTCAAGCTCTTAACAGTTACTTTCAATGTAGCATACCTGAATGGGATGTCTTTATCAGGAAATGTAATTAATAATAGATGATAAATGACTAAAGAAATGTATAACCTTAATGTAAATTTTTTAGAATTCTAGTTGAGATTAAGCTACCTTACAAGAAGATTTCACATTTCTACAATGGACTTAAAGTCAACCTTTTGGCCTTTTAATAGGCCAACTACCCTTCTGGCATTTAAATCCCATCTTCTAGGAGATAAGCTGACCTGGTGTGTTTCTTGTATTTTAAACAGAGATATAAAGAGCAGCTCATTAAAACCACACCCTAAATTAAAGTCAGGCTGCATTAAGGCCAAATTACCTTAAATATAGCATGTTTTAGTGTTAATGTTCTACATCTTTTTTATGTATTATATGTGAATTTTTGTGGAGGGCCACAAGATGCATATTGCAGCGTCAGGAACATTGCTTCCCTAAACCAAGAGTAAGGCCAAGGGAGAATCAAAACTCAGATGGGTGGGGACAAAAACCAGAAATGACTCTGGAAAATACTTAGGGAAATAACAAGCCCGGAGCTTAAAGCAAAGCATAAACCAGAGCCTTCTAATTCTGAGATGATCGTGGGGAACATGTGTTTACCAGTTCAAAGCACTGTCATTTACATGAGGGAGTACATTTCATGGACAAAGCATTAAGATCACTGAAGGATGACACATTTTGTTTGCAGCAGTGTGTGACTTCACAGCCTCTCCAGCCAGCACTCAGTTACGTCCAACATGACTAAATAGCCCTGTGAGCCCCTCCCATTATGTCAATTCTTGCTCTTGAAAGCCCGTGTGCGGCGAAGAAAACTAAGCTGCTCTGGATAGCCCATGTTGTGATCCCAGAACCATAGAGCAAGTGGAAGATTCTCCTCAGAGATATTTAATGCTGAGGGGCCACAGAATCTAAAAGCATGAAACTAATAGTCTAATGACTTGGAGCTTTTATGGTTATTTCAATCATCATTTAAAAGAGATAGAGCTGGGGCGCCTGGGTGGCGCAGTCGGTTAAGCGTCCGACTTCAGCCAGGTCACCATCTCGCGGTCCGTGAGTTCGAGCCCCGCGTCGGGCTCTGGGCTGATGGCTCAGAGCCTGGAGCCTGTTTCCGATTCTGTGTCTCCCTCTCTCTCTGCCCCTCCCCCGTTCATGCTCTGTCTCTCTCTGTCCCAAAAATAAATAAATGTTGAAAAAAAAATTTTTTTAAATAAATAAATAAAAGAGATAGAGCTACAGAGAACTTTCCTAAACACCTTGACTAATAAACTGTCAGTGTTTAAACAACAATTACATTATGAAATGGAAATTAGCTGTTATGATCAAGCCATATGGCTAATATAATTGATTGGTTCATATTTTTAAGAAGATGGAAAGCACAACTCAAAGAATAACTGAATAGATTTTACAAAATTAACTTCAGGTGATAAGTTCTATTTTGTCGGACAGGTTGGGGTTTTTATGTGAAGAACAGAGAGAGAAAAAGTTTTATTTCTGATTTTGCAAGGAAGCTTTAAAATGAGAAGCTATACAGATGCTCACTTCCATAGCTGATAGCATGAGGGAAAAAAATGGTTCTGGGTTCCCTCCCTATTTTAAAAGTACACTTCAGCATATTTGCAATAACTCTGTGCAATTTTATCACGCTTTGACCATGTTTGGCCAGCCCTCATCTACTATATGACAATTTCCTGCATTGATACTTGAAAAACTGAGATGTATCTATAAGAAAGTATCTCTGGGCCTGATGGAGATAGGTCTTGAGTTTTTGGGTGGAAAATGGGGCATAGTTTTCCCTTCTCATAACTGAGTGTCCTAAACCCCCTCCCTGAAACTCATGTTCGGCTGCATGTCTGGATTGAACCTTTTCTTCCTGAATGAAAATAAGCACTAATCATTCTGCACTGGAAATATCTGTCCTTTTGGGTTTCTCTTCTTTGCTTAAGTTTTGTTTGGGGGTTATCGTTGATGTTATCACTTTTGTATTGTATTTTTGTATTTTGTATTTTTATTATTGTTCGCTCTATCCTCCTGGATTACCAGTGCAAAGCTTAACTTTCACAAAGACCCTTTAAAGAGGCTGGGGCGCCTGGGTGGCGCAGTCGGTTAGGCGTCCGACTTCAGCCAGGTCACGATCTCGCGGTCCATGAGTTCAAGCCCCGCGTCAGGCTCTGGGCTGATGGCTCAGAGCCTGGAGCCTGTTTCCGATTCTGTGTCTCCCTCTCTCTCTGCCCCTCCCCCGTTCATGTTCTGTCTCTCTCTCTCCCCAAAATAAATAAACATTGAAAAAAAAATTAAAAAAAAAAAATAAAGAGGCATTACCATCATCCCCATTTTACAGATGAGGAAATTAAGAATCAGAGAGGTTAATGGGTTCGCTCTTACATGCTAACACTTTTTGTATTTATTTTGAGACAGAGAGAGAGAACATGTGCACACTTGGGGAAGGAGCAGAGAGAGATGGAGAGAGAGAATCCCAAGCAGGCTCCACATTGTCAGCACAGAGCCCAGATGTAGGGCTCAATTTCATGAACCATGAGATTATGACCTGAGTCGAAATCAAGAGTTGGACTTTTAACCAACTAAGCCAACTAGGCACCCTTTGGATTTGCCCTTATTGACTGGTAGAGACCAGATCACTTTTTTAAAAATTCTAATGTTTATTTATATTTGAGAGAGAGAGTGCACGTGCCCAAGTCGGGGAGGGGCAAAGAGAGAGGGAGAAACAGAATCCGAAGCAGGCTCCAGGCTCTGAGCTTTCACCACAGCCCGATGCACGGCTCGAACTCATGAGCTGTGATCATGTCCTGAGCCAAAGTCAGATGCTTAACCCACTGAGCCACTCGGGTACCCCAAGAAGACAGATCACTTCTAAGCCTGCATTATTTCCACTGGGTCATATGCAAAAAGAAATTTGTTCCTTGCTTTTTCTTTGCCCTTTGAAATGGGTTTCTGGAAGGTGGGAGTAGCTAATGTTGCCTTAATGTTACCTTAATGAAGGAAAGAAAGAAAATGAATGGAAGGACGGAAGGAAGGAAGGAAGGAAGGAAGGAAGGAAGGAAGAGAGAGAAAGAAAGAAAGAACAAAGAGGTTTCATAGCAAACCTTGGAGCAGAAAAGCATAACCTTGGATTATGGAAGTGAAAAGAAATTTTTCTCAAATCGTTTCAGTCAAAGCCTGCCTAGCATTTTTTAAGCTCCTTCACCTACCTTTGACCACTCACTCCTCTGCATTGCTTTATTCTGCAGATCCTGATCAACTGGGTCTCATCCTGCCTGTGCGTTAGTGTAGGAGAGAGAGGATCTTGGGTTCCCCCCGATGTGTGCATAAAGGGAAATGACATATATGGAGTGCCTCCTATAAGGCACACTGCTTTCTGTGTGACAGGAAATAACTCATAAAATCCTTATGACCCTTCTTTGAAGTAGGACTATTATTCATCCCCATCATACTGAGGAGGACACTGAGAAAGGTTAAGTAATTTGCCAAGCAAGTAAATGGTGCAGGTGGAAGAGGGAGCTCAGACTTGGCCAAGGGGCCCTTGAGGGCCAATCTCAGGCGCATGCTGTTTCACCAGAGCCCTCCTTAGTGATGGCCTGGAGGCGGTACAAGGATCTCAACTCAGCTACTAATTAATGGTGGGGCAGAGGAGTCTGAGACAGGAAGACAGAGGGCGTGAGCCCGGGGACGGGCTCTTTTGCAGGTACTTGAGCTGCCATACTCCAAATCTTCCTTTCCTGATGAACTTTAGAAAAGCAGCTAGACAGGAAACCCGGCGTCGCCAGAGTGCCGATTTCTGCTGACCGTTTGCCACGCAGTTCGGGACGCGTGTGAGTGCACCCGCCCACCCGCAAACAACTGAGGTCCTTGGGGCTGTGTGAAGTTCAGGCACGCGAAGAAGAACCTTGCCCCCCGCCCCCCAAACGCCGGTGTCACGTTATAGAAAAGCCCCTCCAGAGTGCCGGCCCTTTGAAAGGGTGAAACCCATTCTCCTCAAAGCAACATCTGGAGAGCTAACACTTTTCAGGAAATCTCCAGGTGCTTCCGGGCATTCCGGGGAAGCTTAGAAGAGCCACCCGTCCCTGTCCTCGGATACCAAGCCTGCAGGTCAGAAGGCTGGCGCGTCCACCGCTGGAAAAACGTTCCAGGCGCTGCCCACGCAGCTCGCCGCGGGGCCCTCCCTGCCCCAGGGCTCATTTTCCAGCCATCCCCGGGCGGTCGCCGGGACCGAGACCGAGTCCCCTCTCGCTGCGTCTGGCCAATCCCGGGCTTCTCCGACCCTAGTTGCGCAGCCGACTGCATCTGGCGGCTTGGAACAGCGCAGAGGCTGTGGGTCCTGGGCCGCTCGCAACAAGCCCTCGGCTTCCTCTGCGCACGCGGCTGCGGTCCCACCTTGACATCCCCTGGTGTGTGAGATTGGAGAGCGTCTCTGACCTTCTTTAGCTTCTGAGGCCGCCGTGGGAGTAGGAATGCCCATCAGGTCCAAAACCAACGTTTATTTTCCTTTCCTTTCTCTTAAAAAAAAAAAAAAAAAAATCCGGCCCTACAAGGTCACTAACGCCCAGGGACAGAGTTGTGTGAGAGACTGGAAGCGGTCGTTGATTTTCACCGGTGCCGTGAGTCTGGAAGCCGGTATAAACCAGGAGGCGTGGCCCTGCTCCACATCAGGGGTCCTAGGATCCCGCCCGCGGTCCTGTCCGCCTTCTGGGCCTGCGAGGCCGCAGCGGGTCAGGATCCGCTGGCCTGGGGAGAGTCGAGGCACCCGGGCGGCACTCTGCCAGTTCCAGGCTCTCAAACCTGCCGCAATGTGAGCTCCCCGCGGGCCGGACCCGCGAGCACCAGGTGGCGAATGCAGGACTCTCAGCGGGGCAGCTCGCCATTTCTGGGGCCAAGTCCCTGAGCATCTGGACTTCCGCCCTTTCCCCACTAGGCAGCCGTCCCTGTTCTCTAGCCCCACAAACCGCTCAGGGAGCTACGCGCTGGAGAGAGCTCAGGCGTGCGCAGCAACGAGGGCAGAGGGCAGAAATGGGGCGAGTCACCCGCCAACGAGGCGGGCCCCGGGACTCCGGAACCACAAGTGAGGTCTGCCACTTTTCCGTTTTCACAGTGTCAAAGTTGCCGATGCACACGACTTCTCTGGGTTCAGTCTCCAATGACGTACTAAGAGGACACTTGCAGGCAGGACTTGGGTTAGGCCAAGCGGGAGCATGTCTGATTGCAGGCTTTCAAGAGTCTCATAAGGAAGGCAGGTCCGTTTCCCACGCGGAGAAACTAAGATTTCAACAGAAGATTCCAGAAGCTTAAGCCTGCGCTTAACTGGCACAGCCAGTGGCCTCATTTCTCTGGGTCAGCCGTTCTCCCTCACCTGAAACCCAACGTCCCAACGGTTCCTAAAGATTGCTTGCGTTGGGCGTCCCCACGTGCAGGAGGTCAGGGTCCGCTTCTGTAGGTCTCCAGGATGCTTTGGAGGCGGGTGGAAAGTGCCGTTCCATCCTGGGCCCTCCCCGCACCCCCAGGCACCTGGGGCCACCGTGCTTTTAAGAACACTGTCACTCCACCTGACCGGAAGACCACCCATCAAGCCGTCAACACCAGGGCAGGGAGCCCAAAGGCCCGGTCGCCAGTCGCCCGGTGGAGATCCCACACCTGAGACCAGCCCTGTGCTCACCAGGCGCAGCCCTAGTCCTGCCCATAAATTTCAAAAGCTGCCACAGAGGCTCCGACCAGAAACTGACGTGCAGGGCCCACACCAGATCTCCTGCCTGGCCAGGGAAGACAGGAAAATTAACCACAATGACTGTTATTTACTGAACGTTGACTACCTGCCAAGCAAACTTGAAAGGGCTTTATTTTCTTAAGCAAGCTGCTCAACAATGCAAACGAAACAAGTTTCTATTATTATACCCATTTTACAGAACATCTGCATCTCTGAGATGCAGAGATCTGGTGATCATTTACCTGAGCTCTAGCCAAAAAGTGTCTGACGTCTCACTGCTTTAATTTTAGAGGATGGAAAGTGGCAAGTGTTGGTGAAGGAGGTAGAATGTGGCCTGCAGGGCTCCCTGATCCCTTGGTTCTCCCAGGTCACTCATCAACAAAATGCTGGGAGGATTTCCAGGGGCACTGCTGGGGGGAGGGGCAGGGCAAGGAGGAGGGGGCACTGGGCTGAGGACTTGGAACCTAGGGACAGATTTACCTCATCTGGATTCCAATCTTGGCTCTGGGTGTTTTAGCTGTGTAGCCTTGGGCAAGTTGCTTCACCACTCTCAGCTTCCGTTTTCTCAGCTATGAAATGGGAATAATGCAGAATGCAGGCAGGTTACTCCTTGCAAGGATTAAATGAAGTTAGAGACTTGCTTTTTTCCTCTTGTTTTCCCTTCGCTTTCCTCATGCCTAGCACGGGGCCAGGGATGTAGAGAATACTCAAGATAAGGTCTTTCCCTTCCTTTCTGCTTTTCTGGAAGCAATGCAGCCTGCACCAGGTGCCTCCCACCCTGCCCTACCCACTACCTGACTCCACCCAGGCCTGGACCTACTGAGGCTCTGGGGCAGAGCATTTGGTGGACTGGCCTCGGCCTTGGGGGCTCCTGGGAGCAGTGGCAAGGGAGGGTGAGGGTGCCGGAGGAAGGGAGCCAGACGGGGTCTGCAGACTCACCACTCCTTCCTATTAACCGGAACGACTAATAGAACTTTAAACTCTAGCGTGAGCTTTACGCATATGAACTCAATCTTCCCAACATCCATTAGGGTAGGACTATCCCTATGTTACAGATGAGGAACTTGAGGCCCAAAAAGGACCAGTAACTTGCCTGTGGTCAGACCACCAACTAATGACAGAGAAGGTATTCAAACCAGGAGGCTATACAGCCTCCCACCTTGGGGAAGTAGAGGCTGTGGGAGGGAAGAGGTTAGTTAGAACCTGAGTCTGCAAGATTTCCCACAGCACCCTTAGGTCTAGAGGCCTACAGATGACCAGGCCCTGTGCCCCTGGCCCTGCCTCCCCTCCACACCAACTAGTTCCCAGATCTGGAGCCCACTGCCTGACACCTTGACGTTGCAGCTCTGTCCAGTGTGTCCTCAGGCCTGGACCTACCTTGGGCCTTACTGGCCCTGAGTCTGATGCTGTCTCTGCCCAGCCTCCCGGCTGCCTCCATCATCAATCTGCCCCAGACGCTACTCTGTCACTGTTCTGGGGGCCTTTCTGGGCCCAGGTCCCTCAACTCTGCAAGCCTGGGGCTCTTTTCTCTGCTTGCAGATCTGGTCAAATTTTTCCCATTTTTCTCTCCTGTAGAGATCTGTGGGGCATAGGGGCCTGTGCAGTTTCTGGTCCATTCCTTTTGCATTGGGTAGGAGTGCTTCCCCAGCTGGGGACTGCACCTAACCAGTCACTGCCTCTGGGGAGGCCCTCCATCCTTCGCCTCCGACTAACCGACTAACCGTGGCAGTTAGGGCAGGCGTTTCCTGACCCCTGCTTTCCTCCCCCAGGAATTGAATCTCTATGGCCTTGCTGGCCCGCATCTCTGATCGCCCTCCCATCAGCAGCCCTGGGCCTCTTCTCCGTTCCCCCCATGTATCCATTCGTTCAATCAACATTTCTTGAGCCTCTATTCTGTGCATGGTTCTAGAGATCCTGAACAAAATCCTAGTGCTTGCCCTCCATCGAAGTTGAGGCCAATTCTTGGAAAAAACGGGAGTCCCTGAGGGGGAAGGGGAAGAAATCAAGGAAGTTTGCCAAGGGAGTTGGGGGACCCGAGAAGCTGATGGAGTGTTCCCGAAAGGCCCCCCTGGACCTCACGTGGCCTCTCTCGTGACAGGCTGGGGGTCAGAGAGGCGGCGCTCGGGGCTGGGAGCCCGGCTGAGCCCTTTGCTGACCTAGCACACGCCCCTAGGAGCCTCCTGCAGTTCAGCCAGCAGGGCTGTCCGCGACACACTCAGAGGTGGCCTGGCCGGGACCTGGACAGTCATTGCCCTCCCCTCGCCACTCCTGGGCCCGCGCGTCTGAGTGGTGGTAATCCACGTCCGCAAAGCGCCCGCCCCCGCCCCCGGGTGACCCGGACCGTCCGCGGGGCTGAGAGGCCTAGGCGGAATGCCTGGGGTGTCAGGGAGGGAGGGTCATGCAGGCGAAGGGCGAGCACTAACTCGCTGGCGAGACTGCAGCCTTTACGCTTCTCCCCACCCCACCCCCCCCCCCCCCACCCCGGCCTCGTTCCGTTCTCCTGGCTGCTTTGCCTCGGCGGAACCGGCTTGGAAACCGCCGGCATCACGCGTCCCCCAGGTTCGGCCCGCGGCGGCGAACACCGCCTGGCTCCTCCTGCAGCGGCCCCGACCCCCGCGGAGGGAGGGCGGGGAGCAGCGGGGTCCGCGGGGCGTCCCCCTGCGGCGGCTTTGGAGCCTCGCGCCCCTGCCGAGCGCAGACGCGACCCGTCTGCCCCCCCCCCCCCCGCGCCCAGCTCCACTCGCGCGGCCCTCTGGCCTCACAGAAACGCCGGCCACCCTCCCGTGCCCTTGCGCCTGGTCTTCCGCACGGAGCGCGGAATGGAGGGGGCACAGTCTGGGTGGACACCTCCCGGCTGCCGAGTCGCCGGGCTGCGCGCCCGGCCAGGGCTGAACTTGAGAAATCAGAACCCCTTCAGGGATTCGAAGCTGCGATCCGGGCAGCCCTTCAAGAAGCTGGCCCGCCCAAAGGAGGGATGGACCTGCCCGGGAGAGACCCCCAAGATGGGGTCGTGAGTGGGGAGGGAGAGGCCACCCCATCCCACACCGCCTCTGCAGCCCCCGGCTGCCTTCACCCAAGCCGCAACCTTCTGACCGTTCTAGAGGGCCAGGGCCCTTCCTGTTTGGTCAGCACAAATGCAGGTCCCCCCAGGGGTGCACGCCATTCGGAGGGCAGCTCCCCAGCCTGGAGCTGCCCTTGTCACCGTTTGAGGCCCAGCCTCCTAGGACAGCTTAGCCGGGAGGCTGAGATCATGAAGCCAGAGTCTGGGACGCGCGGGACTGAACCACAGAGCCAGTTTACCCTCAGTAAAATGGAGGTGATAGTAGAAACCATATCGTACAGGTGTGGAGAGATTTAAATGAGTTAATATACCAAAGTGCTTTTGACAGTATCTGGAAAATGGAAGCACTTATATGTTAACTGCCTAAGATACAAAAAAAGGGGGGGAGGGGATCGGGGTAATCGAATGTAAGGAGGTCCCAGTGGAACCCCCACTTTAATCTTCCTGTCTCCCCACAAAGCCTTCCGTCCTGGGGCCTTGATCTTGTCTGAGAGAACTTGAGTCAGGCTTGGCGATCGAGGTCGGCAAACCAGCGCTGCTTATGCAGGGAGAAGGGAAGGAGATTGAGACTTAGAATATGAGGCCTAACCTTGCCCTCCCGAAGTTTCCACTCCAGGGTGGAACTTGGGCTAGCCTCCCACCAACACCCCCAAAAAAGCTGCCAAACAGTTTAGGCATGGGGATGCAAACAGCGCAGTCACCAGCTTCCTTGACTCAGCTCTCCCCAAAGGGCTCATTAAATCCCCTTGCCTGCAGCCCCCACCTCAGGAATAAGTTAAGTCGTTTTCTGGTACGGCTTGGAGGAACCAAGGGGTCTCCAGAGGCTTCCAGATTTACCTATCCGGCCCCGCCCAGAGTCTCTCGGAGGGTGAACACTGGGCCACGCAGGGGCACGATGTTCCCCTGGTGGTCAGAGCCAGCGTCCAAGGCTGGCTTTGAGGCGATGATTCATTACCGGCCGGGAAAGCCGAAACCTCAGGGCTGGCGTCTCGGGCTGACGGGCCACTCTCCCCAGACGCTGGGCCGGCAGGCGATTCCTAGCAACTTTATCCAAAGAGATGGGTCCGTGTTTATCAACCCGCGCGCCCCGCTGCCCCCTTCTTTGGTAAACACTCTTTAAACAAACAGCCCATCCACTCTGTTATTGCCAAAGCTGCTCAGAGCTTTAATAAAAGCCCGGGGAAGATCAGAACCCGCGTCCAAGGCTGCTGCTTAATCCAATGAAGGCAATTTCCGAGGATAATTGCGAACATGTTTTAATGCATATGCATGAAAAAGGATTTTTTTCCGAGAGACCGACTTTACATGCTTATGTAATTGATTGAGGCGCTGACCCGCTATTCAAAATGTTATTTGAGAACCATCAGAATGCGTAAACTTGCAAATTGCCCAGCTTGTATCTGAATTAATACCTCATTCATCATCATTATGGGTTGATAAGTTAATTTAACCATTTCATTCTGCCTTAATGAGCTATAGTTAAATTAATGCCACATAATATATGAAAGTAACATTTAAATAGAAGCACTGGGCTGAGACAAGCCGAGGCTGCTGCT